>NW_027447567.1:0-29038 GCF_038048845.1 Mixophyes fleayi | reverse complement strand
TACTTTTTACTAAAAGTACATCTCCCTTATATAATTAAGTATAATGCAGACCTGCTCAAAAACTTAGTATAATTAAAGAAGTCTTATGCCATAAATGATGATGATGATGATGATGAGAGCTGCTTATGTGAATGTCTATAGTGGTTTTCTCTACCAGTGTCACTGTATTAGACAACTGTTATCAAACTTAGCAATAATGATGCATTAATCTGCCAATCAAGTGTGGAAGCTTGCTATGTGTATAGGCATAGTAAACACATATCATCATCATCCTCATTATCATTTATTTATATAGTGTCACTAATAGCGCAGCGCTGTACAGAGAACCCATTCACATCAGTCCCTACCCTATTGGAGCTTACAGTCTAAATTCCCTAATATAGACACACACTCACACACAGAGAGAGAGGGAGAGACTAGGGTCAATTTTGATAGCAGCCAATTAACCTAACAGTATGTTTTTTGGAGTGTGGGAGGAAACCGCAGCACCCGGAGGAAACCCACGCAAACACAGGGAGAACATACAAACTTCACACAGATAAGGCCATGGTTGATATAAGTACTGGCTCTGCTTACCATTGTCCAGTCTAGTACATAACTGTATTAATGCTGTGAAATATTATTACTTTGAATGCCTTAAATATGCAAGAGCGCATTTGGGTAAGTTTATGCTAATAAAAGATATATGCACTTTTCTTGCCTACCCATACTATTTAATAACCACCAAAAATTAAGCAATGTGTGGGCACTGCTTCCAGTTGAAATCAGTCTGTCTGTCTGTCTATCTATCTATCTATCTATCTATCTATCTATCTATCGGTCTGTCTATCTTTAAAACTGAAAGACATCCATTAAAAATACACAATGACAGCATATTTAGTGTGTAATTGATGCTAAAACACAATTCTCACTCTCCTAATATAGCTGATTTTTGACAATGAACTGCATTTTTCATGTGAAGCATTTGATGTCATAAAGATGTAAACCTCACAAAGCAATTCTGTCACTGGTCAGTTTGCTTGACAGACATCTGACTTTAGCCAATGGAAACATGGTGACATGTAAATATGAAAGCACATTAGGACAAAATATGCAATAAGATAGAGGCAAAGGGAGATGGCTGCTGGGAATGTATTTATTTTTATCCCAGAACACCTTTAAATCTAAGTATTAATACTACGTTGATGTACTTTTCAAATTGGAGAGCTACTTTTTACTAAAAGTACATCTCCCTTATATAATTAAGTATAATGCAGACCTGCTCAAAAGCTTAGTATAATTAAAGAAGTCTTATGCCATAAATGATGATGATGATGATGAGAGCTGCTTATGTGAATGTCTATAGTGGTTTTCTCTACCAGTGTCACTGTATTAGACAACTGTTATCAAACTTAGCAATAATGATGCATTAATCTGCCAATCAAGTGTGGAAGCTTGCTATGTGTATAGGCATAGTAAACACATATCATCATCATCCTCATTATCATTTATTTATATAGTGTCACTAATCGCGCAGCGCTGTACAGAGAACCCATTCACATCAGTCCCTACCCTATTGGAGCTTACAGTCTAAATTCCCTAATATAGACACACACTCACACACAGAGAGAGAGGGAGAGACTAGGGTCAATTTTGATAGCAGCCAATTAACCTAACAGTATGTTTTTTGGAGTGTGGGAGGAAACCGCAGCACCCGGAGGAAACCCACGCAAACACAGGGAGAACATACAAACTTCACACAGATAAGGCCATGGTTGATATAAGTACTGGCTCTGCTTACCATTGTCCAGTCTAGTACATAACTGTATTAATGCTGTGAAATATTATTACTTTGAATGCCTTAAATATGCAAGAGCGCATTTGGGTAAGTTTATGCTAATAAAAGATATATGCACTTTTCTTGCCTACCCATACTATTTAATAACCACCAAAAATTAAGCAATGTGTGGGCACTGCTTCCAGTTGAAATCAGTCTGTCTGTCTGTCTATCTATCTATCTATCTATCTATCTATCTATCTATCGGTCTGTCTATCTTTAAAACTGAAAGACATCCATTAAAAATACACAATGACAGCATATTTAGTGTGTAATTGATGCTAAAACACAATTCTCACTCTCCTAATATAGCTGATTTTTGACAATGAACTGCATTTTTCATGTGAAGCATTTGATGTCATAAAGATGTAAACCTCACAAAGCAATTCTGTCACTGGTCAGTTTGCTTGACAGACATCTGACTTTAGCCAATGGAAACATGGTGACATGTAAATATGAAAGCACATTAGGACAAAATATGCAATAAGATAGAGGCAAAGGGAGATGGCTGCTGGGAATGTATTTATTTTTATCCCAGAACACCTTTAAATCTAAGTATTAATACTACGTTGATGTACTTTTCAAATTGGAGAGCTACTTTTTACTAAAAGTACATCTCCCTTATATAATTAAGTATAATGCAGACCTGCTCAAAAGCTTAGTATAATTAAAGAAGTCTTATGCCATAAATGATGATGATGATGATGAGAGCTGCTTATGTGAATGTCTATAGTGGTTTTCTCTACCAGTGTCACTGTATTAGACAACTGTTATCAAACTTAGCAATAATGATGCATTAATCTGCCAATCAAGTGTGGAAGCTTGCTATGTGTATAGGCATAGTAAACACATATCATCATCATCCTCATTATCATTTATTTATATAGTGTCACTAATCGCGCAGCGCTGTACAGAGAACCCATTCACATCAGTCCCTACCCTATTGGAGCTTACAGTCTAAATTCCCTAATATAGACACACACTCACACACAGAGAGAGAGGGAGAGACTAGGGTCAATTTTGATAGCAGCCAATTAACCTAACAGTATGTTTTTTGGAGTGTGGGAGGAAACCGCAGCACCCGGAGGAAACCCACGCAAACACAGGGAGAACATACAAACTTCACACAGATAAGGCCATGGTTGATATAAGTACTGGCTCTGCTTACCATTGTCCAGTCTAGTACATAACTGTATTAATGCTGTGAAATATTATTACTTTGAATGCCTTAAATATGCAAGAGCGCATTTGGGTAAGTTTATGCTAATAAAAGATATATGCACTTTTCTTGCCTACCCATACTATTTAATAACCACCAAAAATTAAGCAATGTGTGGGCACTGCTTCCAGTTGAAATCAGTCTGTCTGTCTGTCTATCTATCTATCTATCTATCTATCGGTCTGTCTATCTTTAAAACTGAAAGACATCCATTAAAAATACACAATGACAGCATATTTAGTGTGTAATTGATGCTAAAACACAATTCTCACTCTCCTAATATAGCTGATTTTTGACAATGAACTGCATTTTTCATGTGAAGCATTTGATGTCATAAAGATGTAAACCTCACAAAGCAATTCTGTCACTGGTCAGTTTGCTTGACAGACATCTGACTTTAGCCAATGGAAACATGGTGACATGTAAATATGAAAGCACATTAGGACAAAATATGCAATAAGATAGAGGCAAAGGGAGATGGCTGCTGGGAATGTATTTATTTTTATCCCAGAACACCTTTAAATCTAAGTATTAATACTACGTTGATGTACTTTTCAAATTGGAGAGCTACTTTTTACTAAAAGTACATCTCCCTTATATAATTAAGTATAATGCAGACCTGCTCAAAAGCTTAGTATAATTAAAGAAGTCTTATGCCATAAATGATGATGATGATGATGAGAGCTGCTTATGTGAATGTCTATAGTGGTTTTCTCTACCAGTGTCACTGTATTAGACAACTGTTATCAAACTTAGCAATAATGATGCATTAATCTGCCAATCAAGTGTGGAAGCTTGCTATGTGTATAGGCATAGTAAACACATATCATCATCATCCTCATTATCATTTATTTATATAGTGTCACTAATAGCGCAGCGCTGTACAGAGAACCCATTCACATCAGTCCCTACCCTATTGGAGCTTACAGTCTAAATTCCCTAATATAGACACACACTCACACACAGAGAGAGAGGGAGAGACTAGGGTCAATTTTGATAGCAGCCAATTAACCTAACAGTATGTTTTTTGGAGTGTGGGAGGAAACCGCAGCACCCGGAGGAAACCCACGCAAACACAGGGAGAACATACAAACTTCACACAGATAAGGCCATGGTTGATATAAGTACTGGCTCTGCTTACCATTGTCCAGTCTAGTACATAACTGTATTAATGCTGTGAAATATTATTACTTTGAATGCCTTAAATATGCAAGAGCGCATTTGGGTAAGTTTATGCTAATAAAAGATATATGCACTTTTCTTGCCTACCCATACTATTTAATAACCACCAAAAATTAAGCAATGTGTGGGCACTGCTTCCAGTTGAAATCAGTCTGTCTGTCTGTCTATCTATCTATCTATCTATCTATCTATCTATCTATCTATCTATCTATCTATCTATCTATCGGTCTGTCTATCTTTAAAACTGAAAGACATCCATTAAAAATACACAATGACAGCATATTTAGTGTGTAATTGATGCTAAAACACAATTCTCACTCTCCTAATATAGCTGATTTTTGACAATGAACTGCATTTTTCATGTGAAGCATTTGATGTCATAAAGATGTAAACCTCACAAAGCAATTCTGTCACTGGTCAGTTTGCTTGACAGACATCTGACTTTAGCCAATGGAAACATGGTGACATGTAAATATGAAAGCACATTAGGACAAAATATGCAATAAGATAGAGGCAAAGGGAGATGGCTGCTGGGAATGTATTTATTTTTATCCCAGAACACCTTTAAATCTAAGTATTAATACTACGTTGATGTACTTTTCAAATTGGAGAGCTACTTTTTACTAAAAGTACATCTCCCTTATATAATTAAGTATAATGCAGACCTGCTCAAAAACTTAGTATAATTAAAGAAGTCTTATGCCATAAATGATGATGATGATGATGATGAGAGCTGCTTATGTGAATGTCTATAGTGGTTTTCTCTACCAGTGTCACTGTATTAGACAACTGTTATCAAACTTAGCAATAATGATGCATTAATCTGCCAATCAAGTGTGGAAGCTTGCTATGTGTATAGGCATAGTAAACACATATCATCATCATCCTCATTATCATTTATTTATATAGTGTCACTAATAGCGCAGCGCTGTACAGAGAACCCATTCACATCAGTCCCTACCCTATTGGAGCTTACAGTCTAAATTCCCTAATATAGACACACACTCACACACAGAGAGAGAGGGAGAGACTAGGGTCAATTTTGATAGCAGCCAATTAACCTAACAGTATGTTTTTTGGAGTGTGGGAGGAAACCGCAGCACCCGGAGGAAACCCACGCAAACACAGGGAGAACATACAAACTTCACACAGATAAGGCCATGGTTGATATAAGTACTGGCTCTGCTTACCATTGTCCAGTCTAGTACATAACTGTATTAATGCTGTGAAATATTATTACTTTGAATGCCTTAAATATGCAAGAGCGCATTTGGGTAAGTTTATGCTAATAAAAGATATATGCACTTTTCTTGCCTACCCATACTATTTAATAACCACCAAAAATTAAGCAATGTGTGGGCACTGCTTCCAGTTGAAATCAGTCTGTCTGTCTGTCTATCTATCTATCTATCTATCTATCTATCTATCGGTCTGTCTATCTTTAAAACTGAAAGACATCCATTAAAAATACACAATGACAGCATATTTAGTGTGTAATTGATGCTAAAACACAATTCTCACTCTCCTAATATAGCTGATTTTTGACAATGAACTGCATTTTTCATGTGAAGCATTTGATGTCATAAAGATGTAAACCTCACAAAGCAATTCTGTCACTGGTCAGTTTGCTTGACAGACATCTGACTTTAGCCAATGGAAACATGGTGACATGTAAATATGAAAGCACATTAGGACAAAATATGCAATAAGATAGAGGCAAAGGGAGATGGCTGCTGGGAATGTATTTATTTTTATCCCAGAACACCTTTAAATCTAAGTATTAATACTACGTTGATGTACTTTTCAAATTGGAGAGCTACTTTTTACTAAAAGTACATCTCCCTTATATAATTAAGTATAATGCAGACCTGCTCAAAAGCTTAGTATAATTAAAGAAGTCTTATGCCATAAATGATGATGATGATGATGATGAGAGCTGCTTATGTGAATGTCTATAGTGGTTTTCTCTACCAGTGTCACTGTATTAGACAACTGTTATCAAACTTAGCAATAATGATGCATTAATCTGCCAATCAAGTGTGGAAGCTTGCTATGTGTATAGGCATAGTAAACACATATCATCATCATCCTCATTATCATTTATTTATATAGTGTCACTAATAGCGCAGCGCTGTACAGAGAACCCATTCACATCAGTCCCTACCCTATTGGAGCTTACAGTCTAAATTCCCTAATATAGACACACACTCACACACAGAGAGAGAGGGAGAGACTAGGGTCAATTTTGATAGCAGCCAATTAACCTAACAGTATGTTTTTTGGAGTGTGGGAGGAAACCGCAGCACCCGGAGGAAACCCACGCAAACACAGGGAGAACATACAAACTTCACACAGATAAGGCCATGGTTGATATAAGTACTGGCTCTGCTTACCATTGTCCAGTCTAGTACATAACTGTATTAATGCTGTGAAATATTATTACTTTGAATGCCTTAAATATGCAAGAGCGCATTTGGGTAAGTTTATGCTAATAAAAGATATATGCACTTTTCTTGCCTACCCATACTATTTAATAACCACCAAAAATTAAGCAATGTGTGGGCACTGCTTCCAGTTGAAATCAGTCTGTCTGTCTGTCTATCTATCTATCTATCTATCTATCTATCTATCTATCGGTCTGTCTATCTTTAAAACTGAAAGACATCCATTAAAAATACACAATGACAGCATATTTAGTGTGTAATTGATGCTAAAACACAATTCTCACTCTCCTAATATAGCTGATTTTTGACAATGAACTGCATTTTTCATGTGAAGCATTTGATGTCATAAAGATGTAAACCTCACAAAGCAATTCTGTCACTGGTCAGTTTGCTTGACAGACATCTGACTTTAGCCAATGGAAACATGGTGACATGTAAATATGAAAGCACATTAGGACAAAATATGCAATAAGATAGAGGCAAAGGGAGATGGCTGCTGGGAATGTATTTATTTTTATCCCAGAACACCTTTAAATCTAAGTATTAATACTACGTTGATGTACTTTTCAAATTGGAGAGCTACTTTTTACTAAAAGTACATCTCCCTTATATAATTAAGTATAATGCAGACCTGCTCAAAAGCTTAGTATAATTAAAGAAGTCTTATGCCATAAATGATGATGATGATGATGAGAGCTGCTTATGTGAATGTCTATAGTGGTTTTCTCTACCAGTGTCACTGTATTAGACAACTGTTATCAAACTTAGCAATAATGATGCATTAATCTGCCAATCAAGTGTGGAAGCTTGCTATGTGTATAGGCATAGTAAACACATATCATCATCATCCTCATTATCATTTATTTATATAGTGTCACTAATAGCGCAGCGCTGTACAGAGAACCCATTCACATCAGTCCCTACCCTATTGGAGCTTACAGTCTAAATTCCCTAATATAGACACACACTCACACACAGAGAGAGAGGGAGAGACTAGGGTCAATTTTGATAGCAGCCAATTAACCTAACAGTATGTTTTTTGGAGTGTGGGAGGAAACCGCAGCACCCGGAGGAAACCCACGCAAACACAGGGAGAACATACAAACTTCACACAGATAAGGCCATGGTTGATATAAGTACTGGCTCTGCTTACCATTGTCCAGTCTAGTACATAACTGTATTAATGCTGTGAAATATTATTACTTTGAATGCCTTAAATATGCAAGAGCGCATTTGGGTAAGTTTATGCTAATAAAAGATATATGCACTTTTCTTGCCTACCCATACTATTTAATAACCACCAAAAATTAAGCAATGTGTGGGCACTGCTTCCAGTTGAAATCAGTCTGTCTGTCTGTCTATCTATCTATCTATCTATCTATCTATCTATCTATCTATCGGTCTGTCTATCTTTAAAACTGAAAGACATCCATTAAAAATACACAATGACAGCATATTTAGTGTGTAATTGATGCTAAAACACAATTCTCACTCTCCTAATATAGCTGATTTTTGACAATGAACTGCATTTTTCATGTGAAGCATTTGATGTCATAAAGATGTAAACCTCACAAAGCAATTCTGTCACTGGTCAGTTTGCTTGACAGACATCTGACTTTAGCCAATGGAAACATGGTGACATGTAAATATGAAAGCACATTAGGACAAAATATGCAATAAGATAGAGGCAAAGGGAGATGGCTGCTGGGAATGTATTTATTTTTATCCCAGAACACCTTTAAATCTAAGTATTAATACTACGTTGATGTACTTTTCAAATTGGAGAGCTACTTTTTACTAAAAGTACATCTCCCTTATATAATTAAGTGTAATGCAGACCTGCTCAAAAACTTAGTATAATTAAAGAAGTCTTATGCCATAAATGATGATGATGATGATGAGAGCTGCTTATGTGAATGTCTATAGTGGTTTTCTCTACCAGTGTCACTGTATTAGACAACTGTTATCAAACTTAGCAATAATGATGCATTAATCTGCCAATCAAGTGTGGAAGCTTGCTATGTGTATAGGCATAGTAAACACATATCATCATCATCCTCATTATCATTTATTTATATAGTGTCACTAATAGCGCAGCGCTGTACAGAGAACCCATTCACATCAGTCCCTACCCTATTGGAGCTTACAGTCTAAATTCCCTAATATAGACACACACTCACACACAGAGAGAGAGGGAGAGACTAGGGTCAATTTTGATAGCAGCCAATTAACCTAACAGTATGTTTTTTGGAGTGTGGGAGGAAACCGCAGCACCCGGAGGAAACCCACGCAAACACAGGGAGAACATACAAACTTCACACAGATAAGGCCATGGTTGATATAAGTACTGGCTCTGCTTACCATTGTCCAGTCTAGTACATAACTGTATTAATGCTGTGAAATATTATTACTTTGAATGCCTTAAATATGCAAGAGCGCATTTGGGTAAGTTTATGCTAATAAAAGATATATGCACTTTTCTTGCCTACCCATACTATTTAATAACCACCAAAAATTAAGCAATGTGTGGGCACTGCTTCCAGTTGAAATCAGTCTGTCTGTCTGTCTATCTATCTATCTATCTATCTATCTATCTATCTATCTATCTATCTATCGGTCTGTCTATCTTTAAAACTGAAAGACATCCATTAAAAATACACAATGACAGCATATTTAGTGTGTAATTGATGCTAAAACACAATTCTCACTCTCCTAATATAGCTGATTTTTGACAATGAACTGCATTTTTCATGTGAAGCATTTGATGTCATAAAGATGTAAACCTCACAAAGCAATTCTGTCACTGGTCAGTTTGCTTGACAGACATCTGACTTTAGCCAATGGAAACATGGTGACATGTAAATATGAAAGCACATTAGGACAAAATATGCAATAAGATAGAGGCAAAGGGAGATGGCTGCTGGGAATGTATTTATTTTTATCCCAGAACACCTTTAAATCTAAGTATTAATACTACGTTGATGTACTTTTCAAATTGGAGAGCTACTTTTTACTAAAAGTACATCTCCCTTATATAATTAAGTATAATGCAGACCTGCTCAAAAGCTTAGTATAATTAAAGAAGTCTTATGCCATAAATGATGATGATGATGATGATGATGAGAGCTGCTTATGTGAATGTCTATAGTGGTTTTCTCTACCAGTGTCACTGTATTAGACAACTGTTATCAAACTTAGCAATAATGATGCATTAATCTGCCAATCAAGTGTGGAAGCTTGCTATGTGTATAGGCATAGTAAACACATATCATCATCATCCTCATTATCATTTATTTATATAGTGTCACTAATAGCGCAGCGCTGTACAGAGAACCCATTCACATCAGTCCCTACCCTATTGGAGCTTACAGTCTAAATTCCCTAATATAGACACACACTCACACACAGAGAGAGAGGGAGAGACTAGGGTCAATTTTGATAGCAGCCAATTAACCTAACAGTATGTTTTTTGGAGTGTGGGAGGAAACCGCAGCACCCGGAGGAAACCCACGCAAACACAGGGAGAACATACAAACTTCACACAGATAAGGCCATGGTTGATATAAGTACTGGCTCTGCTTACCATTGTCCAGTCTAGTACATAACTGTATTAATGCTGTGAAATATTATTACTTTGAATGCCTTAAATATGGAAGAGCGCATTTGGGTAAGTTTATGCTAATAAAAGATATATGCACTTTTCTTGCCTACCCATACTATTTAATAACCACCAAAAATTAAGCAATGTGTGGGCACTGCTTCCAGTTGAAATCAGTCTGTCTGTCTGTCTATCTATCTATCTATCTATCTATCTATCTATCTATCTATCGGTCTGTCTATCTTTAAAACTGAAAGACATCCATTAAAAATACACAATGACAGCATATTTAGTGTGTAATTGATGCTAAAACACAATTCTCACTCTCCTAATATAGCTGATTTTTGACAATGAACTGCATTTTTCATGTGAAGCATTTGATGTCATAAAGATGTAAACCTCACAAAGCAATTCTGTCACTGGTCAGTTTGCTTGACAGACATCTGACTTTAGCCAATGGAAACATGGTGACATGTAAATATGAAAGCACATTAGGACAAAATATGCAATAAGATAGAGGCAAAGGGAGATGGCTGCTGGGAATGTATTTATTTTTATCCCAGAACACCTTTAAATCTAAGTATTAATACTACGTTGATGTACTTTTCAAATTGGAGAGCTACTTTTTACTAAAAGTACATCTCCCTTATATAATTAAGTATAATGCAGACCTGCTCAAAAGCTTAGTATAATTAAAGAAGTCTTATGCCATAAATGATGATGATGATGATGAGAGCTGCTTATGTGAATGTCTATAGTGGTTTTCTCTACCAGTGTCACTGTATTAGACAACTGTTATCAAACTTAGCAATAATGATGCATTAATCTGCCAATCAAGTGTGGAAGCTTGCTATGTGTATAGGCATAGTAAACACATATCATCATCATCCTCATTATCATTTATTTATATAGTGTCACTAATAGCGCAGCGCTGTACAGAGAACCCATTCACATCAGTCCCTACCCTATTGGAGCTTACAGTCTAAATTCCCTAATATAGACACACACTCACACACAGAGAGAGAGGGAGAGACTAGGGTCAATTTTGATAGCAGCCAATTAACCTAACAGTATGTTTTTTGGAGTGTGGGAGGAAACCGCAGCACCCGGAGGAAACCCACGCAAACACAGGGAGAACATACAAACTTCACACAGATAAGGCCATGGTTGATATAAGTACTGGCTCTGCTTACCATTGTCCAGTCTAGTACATAACTGTATTAATGCTGTGAAATATTATTACTTTGAATGCCTTAAATATGCAAGAGCGCATTTGGGTAAGTTTATGCTAATAAAAGATATATGCACTTTTCTTGCCTACCCATACTATTTAATAACCACCAAAAATTAAGCAATGTGTGGGCACTGCTTCCAGTTGAAATCAGTCTGTCTGTCTGTCTATCTATCTATCTATCTATCTATCTATCTATCTATCGGTCTGTCTATCTTTAAAACTGAAAGACATCCATTAAAAATACACAATGACAGCATATTTAGTGTGTAATTGATGCTAAAACACAATTCTCACTCTCCTAATATAGCTGATTTTTGACAATGAACTGCATTTTTCATGTGAAGCATTTGATGTCATAAAGATGTAAACCTCACAAAGCAATTCTGTCACTGGTCAGTTTGCTTGACAGACATCTGACTTTAGCCAATGGAAACATGGTGACATGTAAATATGAAAGCACATTAGGACAAAATATGCAATAAGATAGAGGCAAAGGGAGATGGCTGCTGGGAATGTATTTATTTTTATCCCAGAACACCTTTAAATCTAAGTATTAATACTACGTTGATGTACTTTTCAAATTGGAGAGCTACTTTTTACTAAAAGTACATCTCCCTTATATAATTAAGTATAATGCAGACCTGCTCAAAAGCTTAGTATAATTAAAGAAGTCTTATGCCATAAATGATGATGATGATGATGATGATGATGATGATGATGATGATGATGAGAGCTGCTTATGTGAATGTCTATAGTGGTTTTCTCTACCAGTGTCACTGTATTAGACAACTGTTATCAAACTTAGCAATAATGATGCATTAATCTGCCAATCAAGTGTGGAAGCTTGCTATGTGTATAGGCATAGTAAACACATATCATCATCATCCTCATTATCATTTATTTATATAGTGTCACTAATAGCGCAGCGCTGTACAGAGAACCCATTCACATCAGTCCCTACCCTATTGGAGCTTACAGTCTAAATTCCCTAATATAGACACACACTCACACACAGAGAGAGAGGGAGAGACTAGGGTCAATTTTGATAGCAGCCAATTAACCTAACAGTATGTTTTTTGGAGTGTGGGAGGAAACCGCAGCACCCGGAGGAAACCCACGCAAACACAGGGAGAACATACAAACTTCACACAGATAAGGCCATGGTTGATATAAGTACTGGCTCTGCTTACCATTGTCCAGTCTAGTACATAACTGTATTAATGCTGTGAAATATTATTACTTTGAATGCCTTAAATATGCAAGAGCGCATTTGGGTAAGTTTATGCTAATAAAAGATATATGCACTTTTCTTGCCTACCCATACTATTTAATAACCACCAAAAATTAAGCAATGTGTGGGCACTGCTTCCAGTTGAAATCAGTCTGTCTGTCTGTCTATCTATCTATCTATCTATCTATCTATCTATCTATCTATCGGTCTGTCTATCTTTAAAACTGAAAGACATCCATTAAAAATACACAATGACAGCATATTTAGTGTGTAATTGATGCTAAAACACAATTCTCACTCTCCTAATATAGCTGATTTTTGACAATGAACTGCATTTTTCATGTGAAGCATTTGATGTCATAAAGATGTAAACCTCACAAAGCAATTCTGTCACTGGTCAGTTTGCTTGACAGACATCTGACTTTAGCCAATGGAAACATGGTGACATGTAAATATGAAAGCACATTAGGACAAAATATGCAATAAGATAGAGGCAAAGGGAGATGGCTGCTGGGAATGTATTTATTTTTATCCCAGAACACCTTTAAATCTAAGTATTAATACTACGTTGATGTACTTTTCAAATTGGAGAGCTACTTTTTACTAAAAGTACATCTCCCTTATATAATTAAGTATAATGCAGACCTGCTCAAAAGCTTAGTATAATTAAAGAAGTCTTATGCCATAAATGATGATGATGATGATGAGAGCTGCTTATGTGAATGTCTATAGTGGTTTTCTCTACCAGTGTCACTGTATTAGACAACTGTTATCAAACTTAGCAATAATGATGCATTAATCTGCCAATCAAGTGTGGAAGCTTGCTATGTGTATAGGCATAGTAAACACATATCATCATCATCCTCATTATCATTTATTTATATAGTGTCACTAATAGCGCAGCGCTGTACAGAGAACCCATTCACATCAGTCCCTACCCTATTGGAGCTTACAGTCTAAATTCCCTAATATAGACACACACTCACACACAGAGAGAGAGGGAGAGACTAGGGTCAATTTTGATAGCAGCCAATTAACCTAACAGTATGTTTTTTGGAGTGTGGGAGGAAACCGCAGCACCCGGAGGAAACCCACGCAAACACAGGGAGAACATACAAACTTCACACAGATAAGGCCATGGTTGATATAAGTACTGGCTCTGCTTACCATTGTCCAGTCTAGTACATAACTGTATTAATGCTGTGAAATATTATTACTTTGAATGCCTTAAATATGCAAGAGCGCATTTGGGTAAGTTTATGCTAATAAAAGATATATGCACTTTTCTTGCCTACCCATACTATTTAATAACCACCAAAAATTAAGCAATGTGTGGGCACTGCTTCCAGTTGAAATCAGTCTGTCTGTCTGTCTATCTATCTATCTATCTATCTATCTATCTATCTATCTATCGGTCTGTCTATCTTTAAAACTGAAAGACATCCATTAAAAATACACAATGACAGCATATTTAGTGTGTAATTGATGCTAAAACACAATTCTCACTCTCCTAATATAGCTGATTTTTGACAATGAACTGCATTTTTCATGTGAAGCATTTGATGTCATAAAGATGTAAACCTCACAAAGCAATTCTGTCACTGGTCAGTTTGCTTGACAGACATCTGACTTTAGCCAATGGAAACATGGTGACATGTAAATATGAAAGCACATTAGGACAAAATATGCAATAAGATAGAGGCAAAGGGAGATGGCTGCTGGGAATGTATTTATTTTTATCCCAGAACACCTTTAAATCTAAGTATTAATACTACGTTGATGTACTTTTCAAATTGGAGAGCTACTTTTTACTAAAAGTACATCTCCCTTATATAATTAAGTGTAATGCAGACCTGCTCAAAAACTTAGTATAATTAAAGAAGTCTTATGCCATAAATGATGATGATGATGATGAGAGCTGCTTATGTGAATGTCTATAGTGGTTTTCTCTACCAGTGTCACTGTATTAGACAACTGTTATCAAACTTAGCAATAATGATGCATTAATCTGCCAATCAAGTGTGGAAGCTTGCTATGTGTATAGGCATAGTAAACACATATCATCATCATCCTCATTATCATTTATTTATATAGTGTCACTAATAGCGCAGCGCTGTACAGAGAACCCATTCACATCAGTCCCTACCCTATTGGAGCTTACAGTCTAAATTCCCTAATATAGACACACACTCACACACAGAGAGAGAGGGAGAGACTAGGGTCAATTTTGATAGCAGCCAATTAACCTAACAGTATGTTTTTTGGAGTGTGGGAGGAAACCGCAGCACCCGGAGGAAACCCACGCAAACACAGGGAGAACATACAAACTTCACACAGATAAGGCCATGGTTGATATAAGTACTGGCTCTGCTTACCATTGTCCAGTCTAGTACATAACTGTATTAATGCTGTGAAATATTATTACTTTGAATGCCTTAAATATGCAAGAGCGCATTTGGGTAAGTTTATGCTAATAAAAGATATATGCACTTTTCTTGCCTACCCATACTATTTAATAACCACCAAAAATTAAGCAATGTGTGGGCACTGCTTCCAGTTGAAATCAGTCTGTCTGTCTGTCTATCTATCTATCTATCTATCTATCTATCTATCTATCTATCTATCTATCGGTCTGTCTATCTTTAAAACTGAAAGACATCCATTAAAAATACACAATGACAGCATATTTAGTGTGTAATTGATGCTAAAACACAATTCTCACTCTCCTAATATAGCTGATTTTTGACAATGAACTGCATTTTTCATGTGAAGCATTTGATGTCATAAAGATGTAAACCTCACAAAGCAATTCTGTCACTGGTCAGTTTGCTTGACAGACATCTGACTTTAGCCAATGGAAACATGGTGACATGTAAATATGAAAGCACATTAGGACAAAATATGCAATAAGATAGAGGCAAAGGGAGATGGCTGCTGGGAATGTATTTATTTTTATCCCAGAACACCTTTAAATCTAAGTATTAATACTACGTTGATGTACTTTTCAAATTGGAGAGCTACTTTTTACTAAAAGTACATCTCCCTTATATAATTAAGTATAATGCAGACCTGCTCAAAAGCTTAGTATAATTAAAGAAGTCTTATGCCATAAATGATGATGATGATGATGATGATGAGAGCTGCTTATGTGAATGTCTATAGTGGTTTTCTCTACCAGTGTCACTGTATTAGACAACTGTTATCAAACTTAGCAATAATGATGCATTAATCTGCCAATCAAGTGTGGAAGCTTGCTATGTGTATAGGCATAGTAAACACATATCATCATCATCCTCATTATCATTTATTTATATAGTGTCACTAATAGCGCAGCGCTGTACAGAGAACCCATTCACATCAGTCCCTACCCTATTGGAGCTTACAGTCTAAATTCCCTAATATAGACACACACTCACACACAGAGAGAGAGGGAGAGACTAGGGTCAATTTTGATAGCAGCCAATTAACCTAACAGTATGTTTTTTGGAGTGTGGGAGGAAACCGCAGCACCCGGAGGAAACCCACGCAAACACAGGGAGAACATACAAACTTCACACAGATAAGGCCATGGTTGATATAAGTACTGGCTCTGCTTACCATTGTCCAGTCTAGTACATAACTGTATTAATGCTGTGAAATATTATTACTTTGAATGCCTTAAATATGGAAGAGCGCATTTGGGTAAGTTTATGCTAATAAAAGATATATGCACTTTTCTTGCCTACCCATACTATTTAATAACCACCAAAAATTAAGCAATGTGTGGGCACTGCTTCCAGTTGAAATCAGTCTGTCTGTCTGTCTATCTATCTATCTATCTATCTATCTATCTATCTATCTATCGGTCTGTCTATCTTTAAAACTGAAAGACATCCATTAAAAATACACAATGACAGCATATTTAGTGTGTAATTGATGCTAAAACACAATTCTCACTCTCCTAATATAGCTGATTTTTGACAATGAACTGCATTTTTCATGTGAAGCATTTGATGTCATAAAGATGTAAACCTCACAAAGCAATTCTGTCACTGGTCAGTTTGCTTGACAGACATCTGACTTTAGCCAATGGAAACATGGTGACATGTAAATATGAAAGCACATTAGGACAAAATATGCAATAAGATAGAGGCAAAGGGAGATGGCTGCTGGGAATGTATTTATTTTTATCCCAGAACACCTTTAAATCTAAGTATTAATACTACGTTGATGTACTTTTCAAATTGGAGAGCTACTTTTTACTAAAAGTACATCTCCCTTATATAATTAAGTATAATGCAGACCTGCTCAAAAGCTTAGTATAATTAAAGAAGTCTTATGCCATAAATGATGATGATGATGATGAGAGCTGCTTATGTGAATGTCTATAGTGGTTTTCTCTACCAGTGTCACTGTATTAGACAACTGTTATCAAACTTAGCAATAATGATGCATTAATCTGCCAATCAAGTGTGGAAGCTTGCTATGTGTATAGGCATAGTAAACACATATCATCATCATCCTCATTATCATTTATTTATATAGTGTCACTAATAGCGCAGCGCTGTACAGAGAACCCATTCACATCAGTCCCTACCCTATTGGAGCTTACAGTCTAAATTCCCTAATATAGACACACACTCACACACAGAGAGAGAGGGAGAGACTAGGGTCAATTTTGATAGCAGCCAATTAACCTAACAGTATGTTTTTTGGAGTGTGGGAGGAAACCGCAGCACCCGGAGGAAACCCACGCAAACACAGGGAGAACATACAAACTTCACACAGATAAGGCCATGGTTGATATAAGTACTGGCTCTGCTTACCATTGTCCAGTCTAGTACATAACTGTATTAATGCTGTGAAATATTATTACTTTGAATGCCTTAAATATGCAAGAGCGCATTTGGGTAAGTTTATGCTAATAAAAGATATATGCACTTTTCTTGCCTACCCATACTATTTAATAACCACCAAAAATTAAGCAATGTGTGGGCACTGCTTCCAGTTGAAATCAGTCTGTCTGTCTGTCTATCTATCTATCTATCTATCTATCTATCTATCTATCGGTCTGTCTATCTTTAAAACTGAAAGACATCCATTAAAAATACACAATGACAGCATATTTAGTGTGTAATTGATGCTAAAACACAATTCTCACTCTCCTAATATAGCTGATTTTTGACAATGAACTGCATTTTTCATGTGAAGCATTTGATGTCATAAAGATGTAAACCTCACAAAGCAATTCTGTCACTGGTCAGTTTGCTTGACAGACATCTGACTTTAGCCAATGGAAACATGGTGACATGTAAATATGAAAGCACATTAGGACAAAATATGCAATAAGATAGAGGCAAAGGGAGATGGCTGCTGGGAATGTATTTATTTTTATCCCAGAACACCTTTAAATCTAAGTATTAATACTACGTTGATGTACTTTTCAAATTGGAGAGCTACTTTTTACTAAAAGTACATCTCCCTTATATAATTAAGTATAATGCAGACCTGCTCAAAAGCTTAGTATAATTAAAGAAGTCTTATGCCATAAATGATGATGATGATGATGATGATGATGATGATGATGATGATGATGAGAGCTGCTTATGTGAATGTCTATAGTGGTTTTCTCTACCAGTGTCACTGTATTAGACAACTGTTATCAAACTTAGCAATAATGATGCATTAATCTGCCAATCAAGTGTGGAAGCTTGCTATGTGTATAGGCATAGTAAACACATATCATCATCATCCTCATTATCATTTATTTATATAGTGTCACTAATAGCGCAGCGCTGTACAGAGAACCCATTCACATCAGTCCCTACCCTATTGGAGCTTACAGTCTAAATTCCCTAATATAGACACACACTCACACACAGAGAGAGAGGGAGAGACTAGGGTCAATTTTGATAGCAGCCAATTAACCTAACAGTATGTTTTTTGGAGTGTGGGAGGAAACCGCAGCACCCGGAGGAAACCCACGCAAACACAGGGAGAACATACAAACTTCACACAGATAAGGCCATGGTTGATATAAGTACTGGCTCTGCTTACCATTGTCCAGTCTAGTACATAACTGTATTAATGCTGTGAAATATTATTACTTTGAATGCCTTAAATATGCAAGAGCGCATTTGGGTAAGTTTATGCTAATAAAAGATATATGCACTTTTCTTGCCTACCCATACTATTTAATAACCACCAAAAATTAAGCAATGTGTGGGCACTGCTTCCAGTTGAAATCAGTCTGTCTGTCTGTCTATCTATCTATCTATCTATCTATCTATCTATCTATCTATCTATCTATCGGTCTGTCTATCTTTAAAACTGAAAGACATCCATTAAAAATACACAATGACAGCATATTTAGTGTGTAATTGATGCTAAAACACAATTCTCACTCTCCTAATATAGCTGATTTTTGACAATGAACTGCATTTTTCATGTGAAGCATTTGATGTCATAAAGATGTAAACCTCACAAAGCAATTCTGTCACTGGTCAGTTTGCTTGACAGACATCTGACTTTAGCCAATGGAAACATGGTGACATGTAAATATGAAAGCACATTAGGACAAAATATGCAATAAGATAGAGGCAAAGGGAGATGGCTGCTGGGAATGTATTTATTTTTATCCCAGAACACCTTTAAATCTAAGTATTAATACTACGTTGATGTACTTTTCAAATTGGAGAGCTACTTTTTACTAAAAGTACATCTCCCTTATATAATTAAGTATAATGCAGACCTGCTCAAAAACTTAGTATAATTAAAGAAGTCTTATGCCATAAATGATGATGATGATGATGATGAGAGCTGCTTATGTGAATGTCTATAGTGGTTTTCTCTACCAGTGTCACTGTATTAGACAACTGTTATCAAACTTAGCAATAATGATGCATTAATCTGCCAATCAAGTGTGGAAGCTTGCTATGTGTATAGGCATAGTAAACACATATCATCATCATCCTCATTATCATTTATTTATATAGTGTCACTAATAGCGCAGCGCTGTACAGAGAACCCATTCACATCAGTCCCTACCCTATTGGAGCTTACAGTCTAAATTCCCTAATATAGACACACACTCACACACAGAGAGAGAGGGAGAGACTAGGGTCAATTTTGATAGCAGCCAATTAACCTAACAGTATGTTTTTTGGAGTGTGGGAGGAAACCGCAGCACCCGGAGGAAACCCACGCAAACACAGGGAGAACATACAAACTTCACACAGATAAGGCCATGGTTGATATAAGTACTGGCTCTGCTTACCATTGTCCAGTCTAGTACATAACTGTATTAATGCTGTGAAATATTATTACTTTGAATGCCTTAAATATGCAAGAGCGCATTTGGGTAAGTTTATGCTAATAAAAGATATATGCACTTTTCTTGCCTACCCATACTATTTAATAACCACCAAAAATTAAGCAATGTGTGGGCACTGCTTCCAGTTGAAATCAGTCTGTCTGTCTGTCTATCTATCTATCTATCTATCTATCTATCTATCTATCTATCTATCTATCGGTCTGTCTATCTTTAAAACTGAAAGACATCCATTAAAAATACACAATGACAGCATATTTAGTGTGTAATTGATGCTAAAACACAATTCTCACTCTCCTAATATAGCTGATTTTTGACAATGAACTGCATTTTTCATGTGAAGCATTTGATGTCATAAAGATGTAAACCTCACAAAGCAATTCTGTCACTGGTCAGTTTGCTTGACAGACATCTGACTTTAGCCAATGGAAACATGGTGACATGTAAATATGAAAGCACATTAGGACAAAATATGCAATAAGATAGAGGCAAAGGGAGATGGCTGCTGGGAATGTATTTATTTTTATCCCAGAACACCTTTAAATCTAAGTATTAATACTACGTTGATGTACTTTTCAAATTGGAGAGCTACTTTTTACTAAAAGTACATCTCCCTTATATAATTAAGTATAATGCAGACCTGCTCAAAAGCTTAGTATAATTAAAGAAGTCTTATGCCATAAATGATGATGATGATGATGATGATGAGAGCTGCTTATGTGAATGTCTATAGTGGTTTTCTCTACCAGTGTCACTGTATTAGACAACTGTTATCAAACTTAGCAATAATGATGCATTAATCTGCCAATCAAGTGTGGAAGCTTGCTATGTGTATAGGCATAGTAAACACATATCATCATCATCCTCATTATCATTTATTTATATAGTGTCACTAATAGCGCAGCGCTGTACAGAGAACCCATTCACATCAGTCCCTACCCTATTGGAGCTTACAGTCTAAATTCCCTAATATAGACACACACTCACACACAGAGAGAGAGGGAGAGACTAGGGTCAATTTTGATAGCAGCCAATTAACCTAACAGTATGTTTTTTGGAGTGTGGGAGGAAACCGCAGCACCCGGAGGAAACCCACGCAAACACAGGGAGAACATACAAACTTCACACAGATAAGGCCATGGTTGATATAAGTACTGGCTCTGCTTACCATTGTCCAGTCTAGTACATAACTGTATTAATGCTGTGAAATATTATTACTTTGAATGCCTTAAATATGGAAGAGCGCATTTGGGTAAGTTTATGCTAATAAAAGATATATGCACTTTTCTTGCCTACCCATACTATTTAATAACCACCAAAAATTAAGCAATGTGTGGGCACTGCTTCCAGTTGAAATCAGTCTGTCTGTCTGTCTATCTATCTATCTATCTATCTATCTATCTATCTATCTATCGGTCTGTCTATCTTTAAAACTGAAAGACATCCATTAAAAATACACAATGACAGCATATTTAGTGTGTAATTGATGCTAAAACACAATTCTCACTCTCCTAATATAGCTGATTTTTGACAATGAACTGCATTTTTCATGTGAAGCATTTGATGTCATAAAGATGTAAACCTCACAAAGCAATTCTGTCACTGGTCAGTTTGCTTGACAGACATCTGACTTTAGCCAATGGAAACATGGTGACATGTAAATATGAAAGCACATTAGGACAAAATATGCAATAAGATAGAGGCAAAGGGAGATGGCTGCTGGGAATGTATTTATTTTTATCCCAGAACACCTTTAAATCTAAGTATTAATACTACGTTGATGTACTTTTCAAATTGGAGAGCTACTTTTTACTAAAAGTACATCTCCCTTATATAATTAAGTATAATGCAGACCTGCTCAAAAGCTTAGTATAATTAAAGAAGTCTTATGCCATAAATGATGATGATGATGATGAGAGCTGCTTATGTGAATGTCTATAGTGGTTTTCTCTACCAGTGTCACTGTATTAGACAACTGTTATCAAACTTAGCAATAATGATGCATTAATCTGCCAATCAAGTGTGGAAGCTTGCTATGTGTATAGGCATAGTAAACACATATCATCATCATCCTCATTATCATTTATTTATATAGTGTCACTAATAGCGCAGCGCTGTACAGAGAACCCATTCACATCAGTCCCTACCCTATTGGAGCTTACAGTCTAAATTCCCTAATATAGACACACACTCACACACAGAGAGAGAGGGAGAGACTAGGGTCAATTTTGATAGCAGCCAATTAACCTAACAGTATGTTTTTTGGAGTGTGGGAGGAAACCGCAGCACCCGGAGGAAACCCACGCAAACACAGGGAGAACATACAAACTTCACACAGATAAGGCCATGGTTGATATAAGTACTGGCTCTGCTTACCATTGTCCAGTCTAGTACATAACTGTATTAATGCTGTGAAATATTATTACTTTGAATGCCTTAAATATGCAAGAGCGCATTTGGGTAAGTTTATGCTAATAAAAGATATATGCACTTTTCTTGCCTACCCATACTATTTAATAACCACCAAAAATTAAGCAATGTGTGGGCACTGCTTCCAGTTGAAATCAGTCTGTCTGTCTGTCTATCTATCTATCTATCTATCTATCTATCTATCTATCTATCGGTCTGTCTATCTTTAAAACTGAAAGACATCCATTAAAAATACACAATGACAGCATATTTAGTGTGTAATTGATGCTAAAACACAATTCTCACTCTCCTAATATAGCTGATTTTTGACAATGAACTGCATTTTTCATGTGAAGCATTTGATGTCATAAAGATGTAAACCTCACAAAGCAATTCTGTCACTGGTCAGTTTGCTTGACAGACATCTGACTTTAGCCAATGGAAACATGGTGACATGTAAATATGAAAGCACATTAGGACAAAATATGCAATAAGATAGAGGCAAAGGGAGATGGCTGCTGGGAATGTATTTATTTTTATCCCAGAACACCTTTAAATCTAAGTATTAATACTACGTTGATGTACTTTTCAAATTGGAGAGCTACTTTTTACTAAAAGTACATCTCCCTTATATAATTAAGTATAATGCAGACCTGCTCAAAAGCTTAGTATAATTAAAGAAGTCTTATGCCATAAATGATGATGATGATGATGATGATGAGAGCTGCTTATGTGAATGTCTATAGTGGTTTTCTCTACCAGTGTCACTGTATTAGACAACTGTTATCAAACTTAGCAATAATGATGCATTAATCTGCCAATCAAGTGTGGAAGCTTGCTATGTGTATAGGCATAGTAAACACATATCATCATCATCCTCATTATCATTTATTTATATAGTGTCACTAATAGCGCAGCGCTGTACAGAGAACCCATTCACATCAGTCCCTACCCTATTGGAGCTTACAGTCTAAATTCCCTAATATAGACACACACTCACACACAGAGAGAGAGGGAGAGACTAGGGTCAATTTTGATAGCAGCCAATTAACCTAACAGTATGTTTTTTGGAGTGTGGGAGGAAACCGCAGCACCCGGAGGAAACCCACGCAAACACAGGGAGAACATACAAACTTCACACAGATAAGGCCATGGTTGATATAAGTAATGGCTCTGCTTACCATTGTCCAGTACATAACTGTATTAATGCTGTGAAATATTATTACTTTGAATGCCTTAAATATGCAAGAGCGCATTTGGGTAAGTTTATGCTAATAAAAGATATATGCACTTTTCTTGCCTACCCATACTATTTAATAACCACCAAAAATTAAGCAATGTGTGGGCACTGCTTCCAGTTGAAATCAGTCTGTCTGTCTGTCTATCTATCTATCTATCTATCTATCTATCTATCTATCTATCTATCTATCTATCTATCTATCTATCGGTCTGTCTATCTTTAAAACTGAAAGACATCCATTAAAAATACACAATGACAGCATATTTAGTGTGTAATTGATGCTAAAACACAATTCTCACTCTCCTAATATAGCTGATTTTTGACAATGAACTGCATTTTTCATGTGAAGCATTTGATGTCATAAAGATGTAAACCTCACAAAGCAATTCTGTCACTGGTCAGTTTGCTTGACAGACATCTGACTTTAGCCAATGGAAACATGGTGACATGTAAATATGAAAGCACATTAGGACAAAATATGCAATAAGATAGAGGCAAAGGGAGATGGCTGCTGGGAATGTATTTATTTTTATCCCAGAACACCTTTAAATCTAAGTATTAATACTACGTTGATGTACTTTTCAAATTGGAGAGCTACTTTTTACTAAAAGTACATCTCCCTTATATAATTAAGTATAATGCAGACCTGCTCAAAAGCTTAGTATAATTAAAGAAGTCTTATGCCATAAATGATGATGATGATGATGATGAGAGCTGCTTATGTGAATGTCTATAGTGGTTTTCTCTACCAGTGTCACTGTATTAGACAACTGTTATCAAACTTAGCAATAATGATGCATTAATCTGCCAATCAAGTGTGGAAGCTTGCTATGTGTATAGGCATAGTAAACACATATCATCATCATCCTCATTATCATTTATTTATATAGTGTCACTAATAGCGCAGCGCTGTACAGAGAACCCATTCACATCAGTCCCTACCCTATTGGAGCTTACAGTCTAAATTCCCTAATATAGACACACACTCACACACAGAGAGAGAGGGAGAGACTAGGGTCAATTTTGATAGCAGCCAATTAACCTAACAGTATGTTTTTTGGAGTGTGGGAGGAAACCGCAGCACCCGGAGGAAACCCACGCAAACACAGGGAGAACATACAAACTTCACACAGATAAGGCCATGGTTGATATAAGTAATGGCTCTGCTTACCATTGTCCAGTACATAACTGTATTAATGCTGTGAAATATTATTACTTTGAATGCCTTAAATATGCAAGAGCGCATTTGGGTAAGTTTATGCTAATAAAAGATATATGCACTTTTCTTGCCTACCCATACTATTTAATAACCACCAAAAATTAAGCAATGTGTGGGCACTGCTTCCAGTTGAAATCAGTCTGTCTGTCTGTCTATCTATCTATCTATCTATCTATCTATCTATCTATCTATCTATCTATCTATCTATCGGTCTGTCTATCTTTAAAACTGAAAGACATCCATTAAAAATACACAATGACAGCATATTTAGTGTGTAATTGATGCTAAAACACAATTCTCACTCTCCTAATATAGCTGATTTTTGACAATGAACTGCATTTTTCATGTGAAGCATTTGATGTCATAAAGATGTAAACCTCACAAAGCAATTCTGTCACTGGTCAGTTTGCTTGACAGACATCTGACTTTAGCCAATGGAAACATGGTGACATGTAAATATGAAAGCACATTAGGACAAAATATGCAATAAGATAGAGGCAAAGGGAGATGGCTGCTGGGAATGTATTTATTTTTATCCCAGAACACCTTTAAATCTAAGTATTAATACTACGTTGATGTACTTTTCAAATTGGAGAGCTACTTTTTACTAAAAGTACATCTCCCTTATATAATTAAGTATAATGCAGACCTGCTCAAAAGCTTAGTATAATTAAAGAAGTCTTATGCCATAAATGATGATGATGATGATGATGAGAGCTGCTTATGTGAATGTCTATAGTGGTTTTCTCTACCAGTGTCACTGTATTAGACAACTGTTATCAAACTTAGCAATAATGATGCATTAATCTGCCAATCAAGTGTGGAAGCTTGCTATGTGTATAGGCATAGTAAACACATATCATCATCATCCTCATTATCATTTATTTATATAGTGTCACTAATAGCGCAGCGCTGTACAGAGAACCCATTCACATCAGTCCCTACCCTATTGGAGCTTACAGTCTAAATTCCCTAATATAGACACACACTCACACACAGAGAGAGAGGGAGAGACTAGGGTCAATTTTGATAGCAGCCAATTAACCTAACAGTATGTTTTTTGGAGTGTGGGAGGAAACCGCAGCACCCGGAGGAAACCCACGCAAACACAGGGAGAACATACAAACTTCACACAGATAAGGCCATGGTTGATATAAGTACTGGCTCTGCTTACCATTGTCCAGTCTAGTACATAACTGTATTAATGCTGTGAAATATTATTACTTTGAATGCCTTAAATATGCAAGAGCGCATTTGGGTAAGTTTATGCTAATAAAAGATATATGCACTTTTCTTGCCTACCCATACTATTTAATAACCACCAAAAATTAAGCAATGTGTGGGCACTGCTTCCAGTTGAAATCAGTCTGTCTGTCTGTCTATCTATCTATCTATCTATCTATCTATCTATCTATCGGTCTGTCTATCTTTAAAACTGAAAGACATCCATTAAAAATACACAATGACAGCATATTTAGTGTGTAATTGATGCTAAAACACAATTCTCACTCTCCTAATATAGCTGATTTTTGACAATGAACTGCATTTTTCATGTGAAGCATTTGATGTCATAAAGATGTAAACCTCACAAAGCAATTCTGTCACTGGTCAGTTTGCTTGACAGACATCTGACTTTAGCCAATGGAAACATGGTGACATGTAAATATGAAAGCACATTAGGACAAAATATGCAATAAGATAGAGGCAAAGGGAGATGGCTGCTGGGAATGTATTTATTTTTATCCCAGAACACCTTTAAATCTAAGTATTAATACTACGTTGATGTACTTTTCAAATTGGAGAGCTACTTTTTACTAAAAGTACATCTCCCTTATATAATTAAGTATAATGCAGACCTGCTCAAAAGCTTAGTATAATTAAAGAAGTCTTATGCCATAAATGATGATGATGATGATGATGAGAGCTGCTTATGTGAATGTCTATAGTGGTTTTCTCTACCAGTGTCACTGTATTAGACAACTGTTATCAAACTTAGCAATAATGATGCATTAATCTGCCAATCAAGTGTGGAAGCTTGCTATGTGTATAGGCATAGTAAACACATATCATCATCATCCTCATTATCATTTATTTATATAGTGTCACTAATCGAGCAGCGCTGTACAGAGAACCCATTCACATCAGTCCCTACCCTATTGGAGCTTACAGTCTAAATTCCCTAATATAGACACACACTCACACACAGAGAGAGAGGGAGAGACTAGGGTCAATTTTGATAGCAGCCAATTAACCTAACAGTATGTTTTTTGGAGTGTGGGAGGAAACCGCAGCACCCGGAGGAAACCCACGCAAACACAGGGAGAACATACAAACTTCACACAGATAAGGCCATGGTTGATATAAGTACTGGCTCTGCTTACCATTGTCCAGTCTAGTACATAACTGTATTAATGCTGTGAAATATTATTACTTTGAATGCCTTAAATATGCAAGAGCGCATTTGGGTAAGTTTATGCTAATAAAAGATATATGCACTTTTCTTGCCTACCCATACTATTTAATAACCACCAAAAATTAAGCAATGTGTGGGCACTGCTTCCAGTTGAAATCAGTCTGTCTGTCTGTCTATCTATCTATCTATCTATCTATCTATCTATCTATCTATCGGTCTGTCTATCTTTAAAACTGAAAGACATCCATTAAAAATACACAATGACAGCATATTTAGTGTGTAATTGATGCTAAAACACAATTCTCACTCTCCTAATATAGCTGATTTTTGACAATGAACTGCATTTTTCATGTGAAGCATTTGATGTCATAAAGATGTAAACCTCACAAAGCAATTCTGTCACTGGTCAGTTTGCTTGACAGACATCTGACTTTAGCCAATGGAAACATGGTGACATGTAAATATGAAAGCACATTAGGACAAAATATGCAATAAGATAGAGGCAAAGGGAGATGGCTGCTGGGAATGTATTTATTTTTATCCCAGAACACCTTTAAATCTAAGTATTAATACTACGTTGATGTACTTTTCAAATTGGAGAGCTACTTTTTACTAAAAGTACATCTCCCTTATATAATTAAGTATAATGCAGACCTGCTCAAAAGCTTAGTATAATTAAAGAAGTCTTATGCCATAAATGATGATGATGATGATGATGATGAGAGCTGCTTATGTGAATGTCTATAGTGGTTTTCTCTACCAGTGTCACTGTATTAGACAACTGTTATCAAACTTAGCAATAATGATGCATTAATCTGCCAATCAAGTGTGGAAGCTTGCTATGTGTATAGGCATAGTAAACACATATCATCATCATCCTCATTATCATTTATTTATATAGTGTCACTAATAGCGCAGCGCTGTACAGAGAACCCATTCACATCAGTCCCTACCCTATTGGAGCTTACAGTCTAAATTCCCTAATATAGACACACACTCACACACAGAGAGAGAGGGAGAGACTAGGGTCAATTTTGATAGCAGCCAATTAACCTAACAGTATGTTTTTTGGAGTGTGGGAGGAAACCGCAGCACCCGGAGGAAACCCACGCAAACACAGGGAGAACATACAAACTTCACACAGATAAGGCCATGGTTGATATAAGTACTGGCTCTGCTTACCATTGTCCAGTCTAGTACATAACTGTATTAATGCTGTGAAATATTATTACTTTGAATGCCTTAAATATGCAAGAGCGCATTTGGGTAAGTTTATGCTAATAAAAGATATATGCACTTTTCTTGCCTACCCATACTATTTAATAACCACCAAAAATTAAGCAATGTGTGGGCACTGCTTCCAGTTGAAATCAGTCTGTCTGTCTGTCTATCTATCTATCTATCTATCTATCTATCTATCTATCGGTCTGTCTATCTTTAAAACTGAAAGACATCCATTAAAAATACACAATGACAGCATATTTAGTGTGTAATTGATGCTAAAACACAATTCTCACTCTCCTAATATAGCTGATTTTTGACAATGAACTGCATTTTTCATGTGAAGCATTTGATGTCATAAAGATGTAAACCTCACAAAGCAATTCTGTCACTGGTCAGTTTGCTTGACAGACATCTGACTTTAGCCAATGGAAACATGGTGACATGTAAATATGAAAGCACATTAGGACAAAATATGCAATAAGATAGAGGCAAAGGGAGAT
>NW_027447566.1:0-29061 GCF_038048845.1 Mixophyes fleayi | reverse complement strand
TATGACTTACATCAATTCTTTTACATAATTCTTGTTTCTCATGACATTTCTAACATTGCCCACAATTATCAACTTTCTAAGTCTTTCTGAGCAGGAGAAATCGCAAAACATAGTCATTTCTTCATTGCCGTCCAAAAACAACGCTTTTTTACACTCCTGTCTCCCTTTCTCTTGGAAACAATGACTTACATCAATTCTTTTACATAATTCTTATTTCTCATGACATTTCTAACATTGCCCACAATTATCAACTTTCTAAGTCTTTCTGAGCAAGAGAAATCGCAAAACATAGTCATTTCTTCATTGCCGTCCAAAAACATCGCTTTTTTACACTCCAGTCTCCCTTTCTCTTGGAAACAATGACTTACATCAATTCTTTTACATAATTCTTGTTTCTCATGACATTTCTAACATTGCCCACAATTATCAACTTTCTAAGTCTTTCTGAGCAGGAGAAATCGAAAAACATAGTCATTTCTTCATTGCCGTCCAATAACAACGCTTTTTTACACTCCTGTGTCCCTTTCTCTTGGAAACAATGACTTACATCAATTCTTTTACATAATTCTTGTTTCTCATGACATTTCTAACATTGCCCACAATTATCAACTTTCTAAGCCTTTCTGAGCAAGAGAAATCGCAAAACAGTCATTGCTTCATTGGCGTCCAAAAACAACGCTTTTTTACACTCCTGTCTCCCTTTCTCTTGGAAACAATGACTTACATCAATTCTTTTACATAATTCTTGTTTCTCATGACATTTCTTACATTGCCCACAATTATCAACTTTCTAAGTCTTTCTGAGCAGGAGAAATCGCAAAACATAGTCATTTCTTCTTTGCCGTCCAAAAACAACGCTTTTTTACACTCCTGTCTCCCTTTCTCTTGGAAACAATGACTTACATCAATTCTTTTACATAATTCTTGTTTCTCATGACATTTCTAACATTGCCCACAATTATCAACTTTCTATGTCTTTCTGAGCAAGAGAAATCGCAAAACAGTCATTTCTTCATTGGCGTCCAAAAACAACGCTTTTTTACACTCCTGTCTCCCTTTCTCTTGGAAACAATGACTTACATCAATTCTTTTACATAATTCTTGTTTCTCATGACATTTCTAACATTGCCCACAATTATCAACTTTCTAAGTCTTTCTGAGCAAGAGAAATCGCAAAACAGTCATTTCTTCATTGGCGTCCAAAAACAACGCTTTTTTACACTCCTGTCTCCCTTTCTCTTGGAAACAATGACTTACATCAATTCTTTTACATAATTCTTGTTTCTCATGACATTTCTTACATTGCCCACAATTATCAACTTTCTAAGTCTTTCTGAGCAGGAGAAATCGCAAAACATAGTCATTTCTTCATTGCCGTCCAAAAACAACGCTTTTTTACACTCCTGTCTCCCTTTCTCTTGGAAACAATGACTTACATCAATTATTTTACATAATTCTTGTTTCTCATGACATTTCTAACATTGCCCACAATTATCAACTTTCTAAGTCTTTCTGAGCAAGAGAAATCGCAAAACAGTCATTTCTTCATTGCCGTCCAAAAACAACGCTTTTTTACACTCCGGTCTCCCTTTCTCTTGGAAACAATGACTTACATCAATTCTTTTACATAATTCTTGTTTCTCATGACATTTCTAACATTGCCCACAATTATCAACTTTCTAAGTCTTTCTAAGCAAGAGAAATCGCAAAACAGTCATTTCTTCATTGCCGTCCAAAAACAACGCTTTTTTACACTCCTGTCTCCCTTTCTCTTGGAAACAATGACTTACATCAATTCTTTTACATAATTCTTGTTTCTCATGACATTTCTAACATTGCCCACAATTATCAACTTTCTAAGTCTTTCTGAGCAGGAGAAATCGCAAAACATAGTCATTTCTTCATTGCCGTCCAAAAACAACGCTTTTTTACACTCCTGTCTCCCTTTCTCTTGGAAACAATGACTTACATCAATTATTTTACATAATTCTTGTTTCTCATGACATTTCTAACATTGCCCACAATTATCAACTTTCTAAGTCTTTCTGAGCAGGAGAAATCGCAAAACATAGTCATTTCTTCATTGCCGTCCAAAAACAACGCTTTTTTACACTCCTGTCTCCCTTTCTCTTGGAAACAATGACTTACATCAATTATTTTACATAATTCTTGTTTCTCATGACATTTCTAACATTGCCCACAATTATCAACTTTCTAAGTCTTTCTGAGCAGGAGAAATCGCAAAACATAGTCATTTCTTCATTGCCGTCCAAAAACAACGCTTTTTTACACTCCGGTCTCCCTTTCTCTTGGAAACAATGACTTACATCAATTCTTTTACATAATTCTTGTTTCTCATGACATTTCTAACATTTCCCACAATTATCAACTTTCTAAGTCTTTCTGAGCAGGAGAAATCGCAAAACATAGTCATTTATTCATTGCCGTCCAAAAACAACGCTTTTTTACACTCCTGTCTCCCTTTCTCTTAAAACAATGACTTACATCAATTCTTTTACATAATTCTTGTTTCTCATGACATTTCTAACATTGCCCACAATTATCAACTTTCTAAGTCTTTCTGAGCAGGAGAAATCGCAAAACATAGTCATTTCTTCATTGCCGTCCAAAAACAACGCTTTTTTTACACTCCTGTCTCCCTTTCTCTTGGAAACAATGACTTACATCAATTCTTTTACATAATTCTTATTTCTCATGACATTTCTAACATTGCCCACAATTATCAACTTTCTAAGTCTTTCTGAGCAAGAGAAATCGCAAAACATAGTCATTTCTTCATTGCCGTCCAAAAACATCGCTTTTTTACACTCCGGTCTCCCTTTCTCTTGGAAACAATGACTTACATCAATTCTTTTACATAATTCTTGTTTCTCATGACATTTCTAACATTGCCCACAATTATCAACTTTCTAAGTCTTTCTGAGCAGGAGAAATCGCAAAACATAGTCATTTCTTCATTGCCGTCCAAAAACAACGCTTTTTTACACTCCTGTCTCCCTTTCTCTTGGAAACAATGACTTACATCAATTCTTTTACATAATTCTTGTTTCTCATGACATTTCTAACATTGCCCACAATTATCAACTTTCTAAGTCTTTCTGAGCAGGAGAAATCGCAAAACATAGTCATTTCTTCATTGCCGTCCAAAAACAACGCTTTTTTACACTCCTGTCTCCCTTTCTCTTGGAAACAATGACTTACATCAATTCTTTTACATAATTCTTGTTTCTCATGACATTTCTAACATTGCCCACAATTATCAACTTTCTAAGTCTTTCTGAGCAGGAGAAATCGCAAAACATAGTCATTTCTTCATTGCCGTCCAAAAACAACGCTTTTTTACACTCTTGTCTTCCTTTCTTTTGGAAACAATGACTTACATCAATTCTTTTACATAATTCTTGTTTCTCATGACATTTCTAACATTGCCCACAATTATCAACTTTCTAAGTCTTTCTGAGCAGGAGAAATCGCAAAACATAGTCATTTCTTCATTGCCGTCCAAAAACAACGCTTTTTTACACTCCTGTCTCCCTTTCTCTTGGAAACAATGACTTACATCAATTCTTTTACATAATTCTTGTTTCTCATGACATTTCTAACATTGCCCACAATTATCAACTTTCTAAGTCTTTCTGAGCAGGAGAAATCGCAAAACATAGTCATTTCTTCATTGCCGTCCAAAAACAACGCTTTTTTACACTCCTGTCTCCCTTTCTCTTGGAAACAATGACTTACATCAATTCTTTTACATAATTCTTGTTTCTCATGACATTTCTAACATTGCCCACAATTATCAACTTTCTAAGTCTTTCTGAGCAGGAGAAATCGCAAAACATAGTCATTTCTTCATTGCCGTCCAAAAACAACGCTTTTTTACACTCCTGTCTCCCTTTCACTTGGAAACAATGACTTACATTAATTCTTTTACATAATTCTTGTTTCTCATGACATTTCTAACATTGCCCACAATTATCAACTTTCTAAGTCTTTCTGAGCAGGAGAAATCGCAAAACATAGTCATTTCTTCATTGCCTTCCAAAAACAACGCTTTTTTACACTCCTGTCTCCCTTTCTCTTGGAAACAATGACTTACATCAATTCTTTTACATAATTCTTGTTTCTCATGACATTTCTTACATTGCCCACAATTATCAACTTTCTAAGTCTATCTGAGCAGGAGAAATCGCAAAACATAGTCATTTCTTCATTGCCGTCCAAAACAATGCTTTTTTACACTCCGGTCTCCCTTTCTCTTGGAAACAATGACTTACATCAATTCTTTTACATAATTCTTGTTTCTCATGACATTTCTAACATTGCCCACAATTATCAACTTTCTAAGTCTTTCTGAGCAAGAGAAATCGCAAAACAGTCATTTCTTCATTGCCCGTCCAAAAACAACGCTTTTTTACACTCCGGTCTCCCTTTCTCTTGGAAACAATGACTTACATAAATTCTTTTACATAATTCTTGTTTCTCATGACATTTCTAACATTTCCCACAATTATCAACTTTCTAAGTCTTTCTGAGCAAGAAAAATCGCAAAACATAGTCATTTCTTCATTGCCGTCCAAAAACAACGCTTTTTTACACTCCTGTCTCCCTTTCTCTTGGAAACAATGACTTACATCAATTCTTTTAAATAATTTTCGTTTCTCATGACATTTCTAACATTGCCCACAATTATCAACTTTCTAAGTCTTTCTGAGCAAGAGAAATCGCAAAACAGTCATTTCTTCATTGCCGTCCAAAAACAACGCTTTTTTACACTCCGGTCTCCCTTTCTCTTGGAAACAATGACTTACATCAATTCTTTTACATAATTCTTGTTTCTCATGACATTTCTAACATTGCCCACAATTATCAACTTTCTAAGTCTTTCTGAGCAAGAGAAATCGCAAAACAGTCATTTCTTCATTGCCGTCCAAAAACAACGCTTTTTTACACTCCGGTCTCCCTTTCTCTTGGAAACAATGACTTACATAAATTCTTTTACATAATTCTTGTTTCTCATGACATTTCTAAAATTTCCCACAATTATCAACTTTCTAAGTCTTTCTGAGCAAGAAAAAATCGCAAAACATAGTCATTTCTTCATTGCCGTCCAAAAACAACGCTTTTTTACACTCCTGTCTCCCTTTCTCTTGGAAACAATGACTTACATCAATTCTTTTAAATAATTTTCGTTTCTCATGACATTTCTAACATTGCCCACAATTATCAACTTTCTAAGTCTTTCTGAGCAAGAGAAATCGCAAAACAGTCATTTCTTCATTGCCGTCCAAAAACAACGCTTTTTTACACTCCGGTCTCCCTTTCTCTTGGAAACAATGACTTACATCAATTCTTTTACATAATTCTTGTTTCTCATGACATTTCTAACATTGCCCACAATTATCAACTTTCTAAGTCTTTCTGAGCAGGAGAAATCGCAAAACATAGTCATTTCTTCATTGCCGTCCAAAAACAACGCTTTTTTACACTCCTGTCTCCCTTTCTCTTGGAAACAATGACTTACATCAATTCTTTTACATAATTCTTGTTTCTCATGACATTTCTAACATTGCCCACAATTATCAACTTTCTAAGTCTTTCTGAGCAGGAGAAATCGCAAAACATAGTCATTTCTTCATTGCCGTCCAAAAACAACGCTTTTTTACACTCCTGTCTCCCTTTCTCTTGGAAACAATGACTTACATCAATTCTTTTACATAATTCTTGTTTCTCATGACATTTCTAACATTGCCCACAATTATCAACTTTCTAAGTCTTTCTGAGCAGGAGAAATCGCAAAACATAGTCATTTCTTCATTGCCGTCCAAAAACAACGCTTTTTTACACTCCTGTCTCCCTTTCTCTTGGAAACAATAACTTACATCAATTCTTTTACATAATTCTTGTTTCTCATGACATTTCTAACATTGCCCACAAATATCAACTTTCTAAGTCTTTCTGAGCAGGAGAAATCGCAAAACATAGTCATTTCTTCATTGCCGTCCAAAAACAACGCTTTTTTACACTCCTGTCTCCCTTTCTCTTGGAAACAATGACTTACATCAATTCTTTTACATAATTCTTGTTTCTCATGACATTTCTAACATTGCCCACAATTATCAACTTTCTAAGTCTTTCTGAGCAGGAGAAATCGCAAAACATAGTCATTTCTTCATTGCCGTCCAAAAACAACGCTTCTTTACACTCCTGTCTCCCTTTCACTTGGAAACAATGACTTACATCAATTCTTTTACATAATTCTTGTTTCTCATGACATTTCTAACATTGCCCACAATTATCAACTTTCTAAGTCTTTCTGAGCAAGAGAAATCGCAAAACAGTCATTTCTTCATTGGCGTCCAAAAACAACGCTTTTTTTACACTCCTGTCTCCCTTTCTCTTGGAAACAATGACTTACATCAATTCTTTTACATAATTCTTGTTTCTCATGACATTTCTTACATTGCCCACAATTATCAACTTTCTAAGTCTATCTGAGCAGGAGAAATCGCAAAACATAGTCATTTCTTCATTGCCGTCCAAAAACAACGCTTTTTTACACTCCTGTCTCCCTTTCTCTTGGAAACAATGACTTACATCAATTCTTTTACATAATTCTTGTTTCTCATGACATTTCTAACATTGCCCACAATTATTAACTTTCTAAGTCTTTCTGAGCAAGAGAAATCGCAAAACATAGTCATTTCTTCATTGGCGTCCAAAAACAACGCTTTTTTACACTCCGGTCTCCCTTTCTCTTGGAAACAATGACTTACATCAATTCTTTTACATAATTCTTGTTTCTCATGACATTTCTAACATTGCCCACAATTATCAACTTTCTAAGTCTTTCTGAGCAAGAGAAATCGCAAAACAGTCATTTCTTCATTGGCGTCCAAAAACAACGCTTTTTTACACTCCGGTCTCCCTTTCTCTTGGAAACAATGACTTACATCAATTCTTTTACATAATTCTTGTTTCTCATGACATTTCTAACATTTCCCACAATTATCAACTTTCTAAGTCTTTCTGAGCAAGAAAAATCGCAAAACATAGTCATTTCTTCATTGCCGTCCAAAAACAACGCTTTTTTACACTCCGGTCTCCCTTTCTCTTGGAAACAATGACTTACATCAATTCTTTTACATAATTCTTGTTTCTCATGATATTTCTAACATTTCCCACAATTATCAACTTTCTAAGTCTTTCTGAGCATGAGAAATCGCAAAACATAGTCATTTCTTCATTGCCGTCCAAAAACAACGCTTTTTTACACTCCTGTCTCCCTTTCTCTTGGAAACAATGACTTACATCAATTCTTTTACATAATTCTTGTCTCTCATGACATTTCTAACATTGCCCACAATTATCAACTTTCTAAGTCTTTCTGAGCAAGAGAAATCGCAAAACAGTCATTTATTCATTGGCGTCCAAAAACAACGCTTTTTTACACTCCTGTCTCCCTTTCTCTTGGAAACAATGACTTACATCAATTCTTTTACATAATTCTTGTTTCTCATGACATTTCTTACATTGCCCACAATTATCAACTTTCTAAGTCTTTCTGATCAGGAGAAATCGCAAAACATAGTCATTTCTTCATTGCCGTCCAAAAACAACGCCTTTTTACACTTCTGTCTCCCTTTCTCTTGGAAACAATGACTTACATCAATTCTTTTACATAATTCTTGTTTCTCATGACATTTCTAACATTGCCCACAATTATCAACTTTCTAAGTCGTTCTGAGCAAGAGAAATCGCAAAACATAGTCATTTCTTCATTGCCGTCCAAAAACAACGCTTTTTTACACTCCTGTCTCCCTTTCTCTTGGAAACAATGACTTACATCAATTCTTTTACATAATTCTTGTTTCTCATGACATTTCTAACATTGCCCACAATTATCAACTTTCTAAGTCTTTCTGAGCAAGAGAAATCGCAAAACAGTCATTTCTTCATTGGCGTCCAAAAACAACGCTTTTTTACACTCCTGTCTCCCTTTCTCTTGGAAAAAATGACTTACATCAATTCTTTTACATAATTCTTGTTTCTCATGACATTTCTTACATTGCCCACAATTATCAACTTTCTAAGTCTTTCTGAGCAGGAGAAATCGCAAAACATAGTCATTTCTTCATTGCCGTCCAAAAACAACGCTTTTTTACACTCCTGTCTCCCTTTCTCTTGGAAACAATGACTTACATCAATTCTTTTACATAATTCTTGTTTCTCATGACATTTCTTACATTGTCCACAATTATCAACTTTCTAAGTCTTTCTGAGCAGGAGAAATCGCAAAACATAGTCATTTCTTCATTGCCGTCCAAAAACAACGCTTTTTTACACTCCTGTCTCCCTTTCTCTTGGAAACAATGACTTACATCAATTCTTTTACATAATTCTTGTTTCTCATGACATTTCTAACATTGCCCACAATTATCAACTTTCTAAGTCTTTCTGAGCAAGAGAAATCGCAAAACAGTCATTTCTTCATTGCCGTCCAAAAACAACGCTTTTTTACACTCCGGTCTCCCTTTCTCTTGGAAACAATGACTTACATCAATTCTTTTACATAATTCTTGTTTCTCATGACATTTCTAACATTGCCCACAATTATCAACTTTCTAAGTCTTTCTGAGCAAGAAAAATCGCAAAACAGTCATTTCTTCATTGCCGTCCAAAAACAACGCTTTTTTACACTCCGGTCTCCCTTTCTCTTGGAAACAATGACTTACATCAATTCTTTTACATAATTCTTGTTTCTCATGACATTTCTAACATTGCCCACAATTATCAACTTTCTAAGTCTTTCTGAGCAAGAAAAATCGCAAAACAGTCATTTCTTCATTGCCGTCCAAAAACAACGCTTTTTTACACTCCGGTCTCCCTTTCTCTTGGAAACAATGACTTACATCAATTCTTTTACATAATTCTTGTTTCTCATGACATTTCTAACATTTCCCACAATTATCAACTTTCTAAGTCTTTCTGAGCAGGAGAAATCGCAAAACATAGTCATTTCTTCATTGCCGTCCAAAAACAACGCTTTTTTACACTCTTGTCTCCCTTTCTCTTGGAAACAATGACTTACATCAATTCTTTTACATAATTCTTGTTTCTCATGACATTTCTAACATTGCCCACAATTATCAACTTTCTAAGTCTTTCTGAGCAGGAGAAATCGCAAAACATAGTCATTTCTTCATTGCCGTCCAAAAACAACGCTTTTTTACACTCCTGTCTCCCTTTCTCTTGGAAACAATGACTTACATCAATTCTTTTACATAATTCTTGTTTCTCATGACATTTCTAACATTGCCCACAATTATCAACTTTCTAAGTCTTTCTGAGCAAGAGAAATCGCAAAACAGTCATTTCTTCATTGGCGTCCAAAAACAACGCTTTTTTACACTCCTGTCTCCCTTTCTCTTGGAAACAATGACTTACATCAATTCTTTTACATAATTCTTGTTTCTCATGACATTTCTAACATTTCCCACAATTATCAACTTTCTAAGTCTTTCTGAGCAGGAGAAATCGCAAAACATAGTCATTTCTTCATTGCCGTCCAAAAACAACGCTTTTTTACACTCCTGTCTCCCTTTCTCTTGGAAACAATGACTTACATCAATTCTTTTACATAATTCTTGTTTCTCATGACATTTCTAACATTGCCCACAATTATCAACTTTCTAAGTCTTTCTGAGCAGGAGAAATCGCAAAACATAGTCATTTCTTCATTGCCGTCCAAAAACAACGCTTTTTTACACTCCTGTCTCCCTTTCTCTTGGAAACAATGACTTACATCAATTCTTTTACATAATTCTTGTTTCTCATGACATTTCTAACATTGCCCACAATTATCAACTTTCTAAGTCTTTCTGAGCAAGAGAAATCGCAAAACAGTCATTTCTTCATTGGCGTCCAAAAACAACGCTTTTTTACACTCCTGTCTCCCTTTCTCTTGGAAACAATGACTTACATGAATTCTTTTACATAATTCTTGTTTCTCATGACATTTCTTACATTGCCCACAATTATCAACTTTCTAAGTCTTTCTGAGCAGGAGAAATCGCAAAACATAGTCATTTCTTCATTGCCGTCCAAAAACAACGCTTTTTTACACTCCTGTCTCCCTTTCTCTAGGAAACAATGACTTACATCAATTCTTTTACATAATTCTTGTTTCTCATGACATTTCTAACATTGCCCACAATTATCAACTTTCTAAGTCTTTCTGAGCAAGAGAAATCGCAAAACAGTCATTTCTTCATTGCCGTCCAAAAACAACGCTTTTTTACACTTCGGTCTCCCTTTCTCTTGGAAACAATGACTTACATCAATTCTTTTACATAATTATTGTTTCTCATGACATTTCTTACATTGCCCACAATTATCAACTTTCTAAGTCTTTCTGAGCAGGAGAAATCGCAAAACATAGTCATTTCTTCATTGCCGTCCAAAAACAACGCTTTTTTACACTCCTGTCTCCCTTTCACTTGGAAACAATGACTTACATCAATTCTTTTACATAATTCTTGTTTCTCATGACATTTCTAACATTGCCCACAATTATCAACTTTCTAAGTCTTTCTGAGCAAGAGAAATCGCAAAACAGTCATTTCTTCATTGGCGTCCAAAAACAACGCTTTTTTACACTCCTGTCTCCCTTTCTCTTGGAAACAATGACTTACATCAATTCTTTTACATAATTCTTGTTTCTCATGACATTTCTTACATTGCCCACAATTAGCAACTTTCTAAGTCTATCTGAGCAGGAGAAATCGCAAAACATAGTCATTTCTTTATTGCCGTCCAAAAACAACGCTTTTTTACACTCCTGTCTCCCTTTCTCTTGGAAACAATGACTTACATCAATTCTTTTACATAATTCTTGTTTCTCATGACATTTCTAACATTGCCCACAATTATCAACTTTCTAAGTCTTTCTGAGCAAGAGAAATCGCAAAACATAGTCATTTCTTCATTGGCGTCCAAAAACAACGCTTTTTTACACTCCGGTCTCCCTTTCTCTTGGAAACAATGACTTACATCAATTCTTTTACATAATTCTTGTTTCTCATGACATTTCTAACATTGCCCACAATTATCAACTTTCTAAGTCTTTCTGAGCAAGAGAAATCGCAAAACAGTCATTTCTTCATTGCCGTCCAAAAACAACGCTTTTTTACACTCCGGTCTCCCTTTCTCTTGGAAACAATGACTTACATAAATTCTTTTACATAATTCTTGTTTCTCATGACATTTCTAACATTTCCCACAATTATCAACTTTCTAAGTCTTTCTGAGCAAAAAAAATCGCAAAACATAGTCATTTCTTCATTGCCGTCCAAAAACAACGCTTTTTTACACTCCTGTCTCCCTTTCTCTTGGAAACAATGACTTACATCAATTCTTTTAAATAATTTTCGTTTCTCATGACATTTCTAACATTGCCCACAATTATCAACTTTCTAAGTCTTTCTGAGCAGGAGAAATCGCAAAACATAGTCATTTCTTCATTGCCGTCCAAAAACAACGCTTTTTTACACTCCTGTCTCCCTTTCTCTTGGAAACAATGATTTACATCAATTCTTTTACATAATTCTTGTTTCTCATGACATTTCTAACATTGCCCACAATTATCAACTTTCTAAGTCTTTCTGAGCAAGAGAAATCGCAAAACAGTCATTTCTTCATTGCCGTCCAAAAACAACGCTTTTTTACACTCCGGTCTCCCTTTCTCTTGGAAACAATGACTTACATAAATTCTTTTACATAATTCTTGTTTCTCATGACATTTCTAACATTTCCCACAATTATCAACTTTCTAAGTCTTTCTGAGCAAGAAAAATCGCAAAACATAGTCATTTCTTCATTGCCGTCCAAAAACAACGCTTTTTTACACTCCGGTCTCCCTTTCTCTTGGAAACAATGACTTACATCAATTCTTTTACATAATTCTTGTTTCTCATGATATTTCTAACATTTCCCACAATTATCAACTTTCTAAGTCTTTCTGAGCATGAGAAATCGCAAAACATAGTCATTTCTTCATTGCCGTCCAAAAACAACGCTTTTTTACACTCCTGTCTCCCTTTCTCTTGGAAACAATGACTTACATCAATTCTTTTACATAATTCTTGTCTCTCATGACATTTCTAACATTGCCCACAATTATCAACTTTCTAAGTCTTTCTGAGCAAGAGAAATCGCAAAACAGTCATTTATTCATTGGCGTCCAAAAACAACGCTTTTTTACACTCCTGTCTCCCTTTCTCTTGGAAACAATGACTTACATCAATTCTTTTACATAATTCTTGTTTCTCATGACATTTCTTACATTGCCCACAATTATCAACTTTCTAAGTCTTTCTGATCAGGAGAAATCGCAAAACATAGTCATTTCTTCATTGCCGTCCAAAAACAACGCTTTTTTACACTCCTGTCTCCCTTTCTCTTGGAAACAATGACTTACATCAATTCTTTTACATAATTCTTGTTTCTCATGACATTTCTAACATTGCCCACAATTATCAACTTTCTAAGTCTTTCTGAGCAAGAGAAATCGCAAAACAGTCATTTCTTCATTGGCGTCCAAAAACAACGCTTTTTTACACTCCTGTCTCCCTTTCTCTTGGAAAAAATGACTTACATCAATTCTTTTACATAATTCTTGTTTCTCATGACATTTCTTACATTGCCCACAATTATCAACTTTCTAAGTCTTTCTGAGCAGGAGAAATCGCAAAACATAGTCATTTCTTCATTGCCGTCCAAAAACAACGCTTTTTTACACTCCTGTCTCCCTTTCTCTTGGAAACAATGACTTACATCAATTCTTTTACATAATTCTTGTTTCTCATGACATTTCTTACATTGTCCACAATTATCAACTTTCTAAGTCTTTCTGAGCAGGAGAAATCGCAAAACATAGTCATTTCTTCATTGCCGTCCAAAAACAACGCTTTTTTACACTCCTGTCTCCCTTTCTCTTGGAAACAATGACTTACATCAATTCTTTTACATAATTCTTGTTTCTCATGACATTTCTAACATTGCCCACAATTATCAACTTTCTAAGTCTTTCTGAGCAAGAGAAATCGCAAAACAGTCATTTCTTCATTGCCGTCCAAAAACAACGCTTTTTTACACTCCGGTCTCCCTTTCTCTTGGAAACAATGACTTACATCAATTCTTTTACATAATTCTTGTTTCTCATGACATTTCTAACATTGCCCACAATTATCAACTTTCTAAGTCTTTCTGAGCAAGAAAAATCGCAAAACAGTCATTTCTTCATTGCCGTCCAAAAACAACGCTTTTTTACACTCCGGTCTCCCTTTCTCTTGGAAACAATGACTTACATCAATTCTTTTACATAATTCTTGTTTCTCATGACATTTCTAACATTGCCCACAATTATCAACTTTCTAAGTCTTTCTGAGCAAGAAAAATCGCAAAACAGTCATTTCTTCATTGCCGTCCAAAAACAACGCTTTTTTACACTCCGGTCTCCCTTTCTCTTGGAAACAATGACTTACATCAATTCTTTTACATAATTCTTGTTTCTCATGACATTTCTAACATTTCCCACAATTATCAATTTTCTAAGTCTTTCTGAGCAGGAGAAATCGCAAAACATAGTCATTTCTTCATTGCCGTCCAAAAACAACGCTTTTTTACACTCTTGTCTCCCTTTCTCTTGGAAACAATGACTTACATCAATTCTTTTACATAATTCTTGTTTCTCATGACATTTCTTACATTGCCCACAATTATCAACTTTCTAAGTCTATCTGAGCAGGAGAAATCGCAAAACATAGTCATTTCTTTATTGCCGTCCAAAAACAACGCTTTTTTACACTCCTGTCTCCCTTTCTCTTGGAAACAATGACTTACATCAATTCTTTTACATAATTCTTGTTTCTCATGACATTTCTAACATTGCCCACAATTATCAACTTTCTAAGTCTTTCTGAGCAAGAGAAATCGCAAAACATAGTCATTTCTTCATTGGCGTCCAAAAACAACGCTTTTTTACACTCCGGTCTCCCTTTCTCTTGGAAACAATGACTTACATCAATTCTTTTACATAATTCTTGTTTCTCATGACATTTCTAACATTGCCCACAATTATCAACTTTCTAAGTCTTTCTGAGCAAGAGAAATCGCAAAACAGTCATTTCTTCATTGCCGTCCAAAAACAACGCTTTTTTACACTCCGGTCTCCCTTTCTCTTGGAAACAATGACTTACATAAATTCTTTTACATAATTCTTGTTTCTCATGACATTTCTAACATTTCCCACAATTATCAACTTTCTAAGTCTTTCTGAGCAAAAAAAATCGCAAAACATAGTCATTTCTTCATTGCCGTCCAAAAACAACGCTTTTTTACACTCCTGTCTCCCTTTCTCTTGGAAACAATGACTTACATCAATTCTTTTAAATAATTTTCGTTTCTCATGACATTTCTAACATTGCCCACAATTATCAACTTTCTAAGTCTTTCTGAGCAAGAGAAATCGCAAAACAGTCATTTCTTCATTGCCGTCCAAAAACAACGCTTTTTTACACTCCTGTCTCCCTTTCTCTTGGAAACAATGACTTACATCAATTCTTTTACATAATTCTTGTTTCTCATGACATTTCTAACATTGCCCACAATTATCAACTTTCTAAGTCTTTCTGAGCAGGAGAAATCGCAAAACATAGTCATTTCTTCATTGCCGTCCAAAAACAACGCTTTTTTACACTCTTGTCTTCCTTTCTTTTGGAAACAATGACTTACATCAATTCTTTTACATAATTCTTGTTTCTCATGACATTTCTAACATTGCCCACAATTATCAACTTTCTAAGTCTTTCTGAGCAGGAGAAATCGCAAAACATAGTCATTTCTTCATTGCCGTCCAAAAACAACGCTTTTTTACACTCCTGTCTCCCTTTCTCTTGGAAACAATGACTTACATCAATTCTTTTACATAATTCTTGTTTCTCATGACATTTCTAACATTGCCCACAATTATCAACTTTCTAAGTCTTTCTGAGCAGGAGAAATCGCAAAACATAGTCATTTCTTCATTGCCGTCCAAAAACAACGCTTTTTTACACTCCTGTCTCCCTTTCTCTTGGAAACAATGACTTACATCAATTCTTTTACATAATTCTTGTTTCTCATGACATTTCTAACATTGCCCACAATTATCAACTTTCTAAGTCTTTCTGAGCAGGAGAAATCGCAAAACATAGTCATTTCTTCATTGCCGTCCAAAAACAACGCTTTTTTACACTCCTGTCTCCCTTTCACTTGGAAACAATGACTTACATCAATTCTTTTACATAATTCTTGTTTCTCATGACATTTCTAACATTGCCCACAATTATCAACTTTCTAAGTCTTTCTGAGCAAGAGAAATCGCAAAACAGTCATTTCTTCATTGGCGTCCAAAAACAACGCTTTTTTACACTCCTGTTTCCCTTTCTCTTGGAAACAATGACTTACATCAATTCTTTTACATAATTCTTGTTTCTCATGACATTTCTTACATTGCCCACAATTATCAACTTTCTAAGTCTATCTGAGCAGGAGAAATCGCAAAACATAGTCATTTCTTCATTGCCGTCCAAAAACAACGCTTTTTTACACTCCTGTCTCCCTTTCTCTTGGAAACAATGACTTACATCAATTCTTTTACATAATTCTTGTTTCTCATGACATTTCTAACATTGCCCACAATTATCAACTTTCTAAGTCTTTCTGAGCAAGAGAAATCGCAAAACAGTCATTTCTTCATTGCCGTCCAAAAACAACGCTTTTTTACACTCCGGTCTCCCTTTCTCTTGGAAACAATGACTTACATAAATTCTTTTACATAATTCTTGTTTCTCATGACATTTCTAACATTTCCCACAATTATCAACTTTCTAAGTCTTTCTGAGCAAGAAAAATCGCAAAACATAGTCATTTCTTCATTGCCGTCCAAAAACAACGCTTTTTTACACTCCGGTCTCCCTTTCTCTTGGAAACAATGACTTACATCAATTCTTTTACATAATTCTTGTTTCTCATGATATTTCTAACATTTCCCACAATTATCAACTTTCTAAGTCTTTCTGAGCATGAGAAATCGCAAAACATAGTCATTTCTTCATTGCCGTCCAAAAACAACGCTTTTTTACACTCCTGTCTCCCTTTCTCTTGGAAACAATGACTTACATCAATTCTTTTACATAATTCTTGTCTCTCATGACATTTCTAACATTGCCCACAATTATCAACTTTCTAAGTCTTTCTGAGCAAGAGAAATCGCAAAACAGTCATTTCTTCATTGGCGTCCAAAAACAACGCTTTTTTACACTCCTGTCTCCCTTTCTCTTGGAAAAAATGACTTACATCAATTCTTTTACATAATTCTTGTTTCTCATGACATTTCTTACATTGCCCACAATTATCAACTTTCTAAGTCTTTCTGAGCAGGAGAAATCGCAAAACATAGTCATTTCTTCATTGCCGTCCAAAAACAACGCTTTTTTACACTCCTGTCTCCCTTTCTCTTGGAAACAATGACTTACATCAATTCTTTTACATAATTCTTGTTTCTCATGACATTTCTTACATTGTCCACAATTATCAACTTTCTAAGTCTTTCTGAGCAGGAGAAATCGCAAAACATAGTCATTTCTTCATTGCCGTCCAAAAACAACGCTTTTTTACACTCCTGTCTCCCTTTCTCTTGGAAACAATGACTTACATCAATTCTTTTACATAATTCTTGTTTCTCATGACATTTCTAACATTGCCCACAATTATCAACTTTCTAAGTCTTTCTGAGCAAGAGAAATCGCAAAACAGTCATTTCTTCATTGCCGTCCAAAAACAACGCTTTTTTACACTCCGGTCTCCCTTTCTCTTGGAAACAATGACTTACATCAATTCTTTTACATAATTCTTGTTTCTCATGACATTTCTAACATTGCCCACAATTATCAACTTTCTAAGTCTTTCTGAGCAAGAAAAATCGCAAAACAGTCATTTCTTCATTGCCGTCCAAAAACAACGCTTTTTTACACTCCGGTCTCCCTTTCTCTTGGAAACAATGACTTACATCAATTCTTTTACATAATTCTTGTTTCTCATGACATTTCTAACATTGCCCACAATTATCAACTTTCTAAGTCTTTCTGAGCAAGAAAAATCGCAAAACAGTCATTTCTTCATTGCCGTCCAAAAACAACGCTTTTTTACACTCCGGTCTCCCTTTCTCTTGGAAACAATGACTTACATCAATTCTTTTACATAATTCTTGTTTCTCATGACATTTCTAACATTTCCCACAATTATCAACTTTCTAAGTCTTTCTGAGCAAAAAAAATCGCAAAACATAGTCATTTCTTCATTGCCGTCCAAAAACAACGCTTTTTTACACTCCTGTCTCCCTTTCTCTTGGAAACAATGACTTACATCAATTCTTTTAAATAATTTTCGTTTCTCATGACATTTCTAACATTGCCCACAATTATCAACTTTCTAAGTCTTTCTGAGCAAGAGAAATCGCAAAACAGTCATTTCTTCATTGCCGTCCAAAAACAACGCTTTTTTACACTCCGGTCTCCCTTTCTCTTGGAAACAATGACTTACATCAATTCTTTTACATAATTCTTGTTTCTCATGACATTTCTAACATTGCCCACAATTATCAACTTTCTAAGTCTTTCTGAGCAGGAGAAATCGCAAAACATAGTCATTTCTTCATTGCCGTCCAAAAACAACGCTTTTTTACACTCCTGTCTCCCTTTCTCTTGGAAACAATGACTTACATCAATTCTTTTACATAATTCTTGTTTCTCATGACATTTCTAACATTGCCCACAATTATCAACTTTCTAAGTCTTTCTGAGCAGGAGAAATCGCAAAACATAGTCATTTCTTCATTGCCGTCCAAAAACAACGCTTTTTTACACTCTTGTCTTCCTTTCTTTTGGAAACAATGACTTACATCAATTCTTTTACATAATTCTTGTTTCTCATGACATTTCTAACATTGCCCACAATTATCAACTTTCTAAGTCTTTCTGAGCAGGAGAAATCGCAAAACATAGTCATTTCTTCATTGCCGTCCAAAAACAACGCTTTTTTACACTCCTGTCTCCCTTTCTCTTGGAAACAATGACTTACATCAATTCTTTTACATAATTCTTGTTTCTCATGACATTTCTAACATTGCCCACAATTATCAACTTTCTAAGTCTTTCTGAGCAGGAGAAATCGCAAAACATAGTCATTTCTTCATTGCCGTCCAAAAACAACGCTTTTTTACACTCCGGTCTCCCTTTCTCTTGGAAACAATGACTTACATCAATTCTTTTACATAATTCTTGTTTCTCATGACATTTCTAACATTGCCCACAATTATCAACTTTCTAAGTCTTTCTGAGCAAGAGAAATCGCAAAACAGTCATTTCTTCATTGGCGTCCAAAAACAACGCTTTTTTACACTCCTGTCTCCCTTTCTCTTGGAAACAATGACTTACATCAATTCTTTTACATAATTCTTGTTTCTCATGACATTTCTTACATTACCCACAATTATCAACTTTCTAAGTCTTTCTGAGCAGGAGAAATCGCAAAACATAGTCATTTCTTCATTGCCGTCCAAAAACAACGCTTTTTTACACTCCTGTCTCCCTTTCTCTTGGAAACAATGACTTACATCAATTCTTTTACATAATTCTTGTTTCTCATGACATTTCTAACATTGCCCACAATTATCAACTTTCTAAGTCTTTCTGAGCAAGAGAAATCGCAAAACAGTCATTTCTTCATTGGCGTCCAAAAACAACGCTTGTTTACACTCCTGTCTCCCTTTCTCTTGGAAACAATGACTTACATCAATTCTTTTACATAATTCTTGTTTCTCATGACATTTCTAACATTTCCCACAATTATCAACTTTCTAAGTCTTTCTGAGCAGGAGAAATCGCAAAACATAGTCATTTCTTCATTGCCGTCCAAAAACAACGCTTTTTTACACTCCTGTCTCCCTTTCTCTTGGAAACAATGACTTACATCAATTCTTTTACATAATTCTTGTTTCTCATGACATTTCTAACATTGCCCACAATTATCAACTTTCTAAGTCTTTCTGAGCAGGAGAAATCGCAAAACATAGTCATTTCTTCATTGCCGTCCAAAAACAACGCTTTTTTACACTCCTGTCTCCCTTTCTCTAGGAAACAATGACTTACATCAATTCTTTTACATAATTCTTGTTTCTCATGACATTTCTAACATTGCCCACAATTATCAACTTTCTAAGTCTTTCTGAGCAAGAGAAATCGCAAAACAGTCATTTCTTCATTGCCGTCCAAAAACAACGCTTTTTTACACTTCGGTCTCCCTTTCTCTTGGAAACAATGACTTACATCAATTCTTTTACATAATTATTGTTTCTCATGACATTTCTTACATTGCCCACAATTATCAACTTTCTAAGTCTTTCTGAGCAGGAGAAATCGCAAAACATAGTCATTTCTTCATTGCCGTCCAAAAACAACGCTTTTTTACACTCCTGTCTCCCTTTCTCTTGGAAACAATGACTTACATCAATTCTTTTACATAATTCTTGTTTCTCATGACATTTCTAACATTGCCCACAATTATCAACTTTCTAAGTCTTTCTGAGCAAGAGAAATCGCAAAACAGTCATTTCTTCATTGCCGTCCAAAAACAACGCTTTTTTACACTCCGGTCTCCCTTTCTCTTGGAAACAATGACTTACATCAATTCTTTTACATAATTCTTGTTTCTCATGACATTTCTAACATTGCCCACAATTATCAACTTTCTAAGTCTTTCTGAGCAGGAGAAATCGCAAAACATAGTCATTTCTTCATTGCCGTCCAAAAACAACGCTTTTTTACACTCCTGTCTCCCTTTCTCTTGGAAACAATGACTTACATCAATTCTTTTACATAATTCTTATTTCTCATCACATTTCTAACATTGCCCACAATTATCAACTTTCTAAGGCTTTCTGAGCAAGAGAAATCGCAAAACAGTCATTTCTTCATTGGCGTCCAAAAACAACGCTTTTTTACACTCCTGTCTCCCTTTCTCTTGGAAACAATGACTTACATCAATTCTTTTACATAATTCTTGTTTCTCATGACATTTCTAACATTGCCCACAATTATCAACTTTCTAAGTCTTTCTGAGCAAGAGAAATCGCAAAACAGTCATTTCTTCATTGGCGTCCAAAAACAACGCTTTTTTACACTCCTGTCTCCCTTTCTCTTGGAAACAATGACTTACATCAATTCTTTTACATAATTCTTGTTTCTCATGACATTTCTAACATTGCCCACAATTATCAACTTTCTAAGTCTTTCTGAGCAAGAGAAATCGCAAAACAGTCATTTCTTCATTGGCGTCCAAACACAACGCTTTTTTACACTCCTGTCTCCCTTTCTCTTGGAAACAATGACTTACATCAATTCTTTTACATAATTCTTGTTTCTCATGACATTTCTTACATTGCCCACAATTATCAACTTTCTAAGTCTTTCTGAGCAGGAGAAATCGCAAAACATAGTCATTTCTTCATTGCCGTCCAAAAACAATGCTTTTTTACACTCCAGTCTCCCTTTCTCTTGGAAACAATGACTTACATCAATTCTGTTACATAATTCTTGTTTCTCATGACATTTCTAACATTTCCCACAATTATCAACTTGCTAAGTCTTTCTGAGCAAGAAAAATCGCAAAACATAGTCATTTCTTCATTGCCGTCCAAAAACAACGCTTTTTTACACTCCGGTCTCCCTTTCTCTTGGAAACAATGACTTACATCAATTCTATTACATAATTCTTGTTTCTCATGACATTTCTAACATTTCCCACAATTATCAACTTTCTAAGTCTTTCTGAGCAAGAAAAATCGCAAAACATAGTCATTTCTTCATTGCCGTCCAAAAACAACGCTTTTTTACACTCCGGTCTCCCTTTCTCTTGGAAACAATGACTTACATCAATTCTATTACATAATTCTTGTTTCTCATGACATTTCTTACATTGCCCACAATTATCAACTTTTTAAGTCTTTCTGAGCAGGAGAAATCGCAAAACATAGTCATTTCTTCATTGCCGTCCAAAAACAATGCTTTTTTACACTCCTGTCTCCCTTTCTCTTGGAAACAATGACTTACATCAATTCTTTTACATAATTCTTGTTTCTCATGACATTTCTAACATTGCCCACAATTATCAACTTTCTAAGTCTTTCTGAGCAGGAGAAATCGCAAAACATAGTCATTTCTTCATTGCCGTCCAAAAACAACGCTTTTTTACACTCCTGTCTCCCTTTCTCTTGGAAACAATGACTTACATCAATTCTTTTACATAATTCTTGTTTCTCATGACATTTCTAACATTGCCCACAATTATCAACTTTCTAAGTCTTTCTGAGCAAGAGAAATCGCAAAACAGTCATTTCTTCATTGGCGTCCAAAAACAACGCTTTTTTACACTCCGGTCTCCCTTTCTCTTGGAAACAATGACTTACATCAATTCTTTCACATAATTCTTGTTTCTCATGACATTTCTAACATTGCCCACAATTATCAACTTTCTAAGTCTTTCTGAGCAAGAAAAATCGCAAAACAGTCATTTCTTCATTGCCGTCCAAAAACAACGCTTTTTTACACTCCGGTCTCCCTTTCTCTTGGAAACAATGACTTACATCAATTCTTTTACATAATTCTTGTTTCTCATGACATTTCTAACATTGCCCACAATTATCAACTTTCTAAGTCTTTCTGAGCAAGAAAAATCGCAAAACAGTCATTTCTTCATTGCCGTCCAAAAACAACGCTTTTTTACACTCCGGTCTCCCTTTCTCTTGGAAACAATGACTTACATCAATTCTTTTACATAATTCTTGTTTCTCATGACATTTCTAACATTTCCCACAATTATCAACTTTCTAAGTCTTTCTGAGCAGGAGAAATCGCAAAACATAGTCATTTCTTCATTGCCATCCAAAAACAACGCTTTTTTACACTCTTGTCTCCCTTTCTCTTGGAAACAATGACTTACATCAATTCTTTTACATAATTCTTGTTTCTCATGACATTTCTAACATTGCCCACAATTATCAACTTTCTAAGTCTTTCTGAGCAAAAGAAATCGCAAAACAGTCATTTCTTCATTGGCGTCCAAAAACAACGCTTTTTTACACTCCTGTCTCCCTTTCTCTTGGAAACAATGACTTACATCAATTCTTTTACATAATTCTTGTTTCTCATGACATTTCTTACATTGCCCACAATTAACAACTTTCTAAGTCTTTCTGAGCAGGAGAAATCGCAAAACATAGTCATTTCTTCATTGCCGTCCAAAAACAACGCTTTTTTACACTCCTGTCTCCCTTTCTCTTGGAAACAATGACTTACATCAATTCTTTTACATAATTCTTGTTTCTCATGACATTTCTAACATTGCCCACAATTATCAACTTTCTAAGTCTTTCTGAGCAGGAGAAATCGCAAAACATAGTCATTTCTTCATTGCCGTCCAAAAACAACGCTTTTTTACACTCCTGTCTCCCTTTCACTTGGAAACAATGACTTACATCAATTCTTTTACATAATTCTTGTTTCGCATGACATTTCTAACATTGCCCACAATTATCAACTTTCTAAGTCTTTCTGAGCAAGAGAAATCGCAAAACAGTCATTTCTTCATTGGCGTCCAAAAACAACGCTTTTTTACACTCCTGTCTCCCTTTCTCTTGGAAACAATGACTTACATCAATTCTTTTACATAATTCTTGTTTCTCATGACATTTCTTACATTGCCCACAATTATCAACTTTCTAAGTCTTTCTGAGCAGGAGAAATCGCAAAACATAGTCATTTCTTCATTGCCGTCCAAAAACAACGCTTTTTTACACTCCTGTCTCCCTTTCTCTTGGAAACAATGACTTACATCAATTCTTTTACATAATTCTTGTTTCTCATGACATTTCTAACATTGCCCACAATTATCAACTTTCTAAGTCTTTCTGAGCAGGAGAAATCGCAAAACATAGTCATTTCTTCATTGCCGTCCAAAAACAACGCTTTTTTACACTCTTGTCTTCCTTTCTCTTGGAAACAATGACTTACATCAATTCTTTTACATAATTCTTGTTTCTCATGACATTTCTAACATTGCCCACAATTATCAACTTTCTAAGTCTTTCTGAGCAGGAGAAATCGCAAAACATAGTCATTTCTTCATTGCCGTCCAAAAACAACGCTTTTTTACACTCCTGTCTCCATTTCTCTTGGAAACAATGACTTACATCAATTCTTTTACATAATTCTTGTTTCTCATGACATTTCTAACATTGCCCACAATTATCAACTTTCCAAGTCTTTCTGAGCAGGAGAAATCGCAAAACATAGTCATTTCTTCATTGCCGTCCAAAAACAACGCTTTTTTACACTCCTGTCTCCCTTTCTCTTGGAAACAATGACTTACATCAATTCTTTTACATAATTCTTGTTTCTCATGACATTTCTAACATTGCCCACAATTATCAACTTTCTAAGTCTTTCTGAGCAGGAGAAATCGCAAAACATAGTCATTTCTTCATTGCCGTCCAAAAACAACGCTTTTTTACACTCCTGTCTCCCTTTCACTTGGAAACAATGACTTACATCAATTCTTTTACATAATTCTTGTTTCTCATGACATTTCTAACATTGCCCACAATTATCAACTTTCTAAGTCTTTCTGAGCAAGAGAAATCGCAAAACAGTCATTTCTTCATTGGCGTCCAAAAACAACGCTTTTTTACACTCCTGTCTCCCTTTCTCTTGGAAACAATGACTTACATCAATTCTTTTACATAATTCTTGTTTCTCATGACATTTCTTACATTGCCCACAATTATCAACTTTCTAAGTCTATCTGAGCAGGAGAAATCGCAAAACATAGTCATTTCTTCATTGCCGTCCAAAAAACAACGCTTTTTTACACTCCTGTCTCCCTTTCTCTTGAAACAATGACTTACATCAATTCTTTTACATAATTCTTGTTTCTCATGACATTTCTAACATTGCACACAATTATCAACTTTCTAAGTCTTTCTGAGCAAGAGAAATCGCAAAACATAGTCATTTCTTCATTGGCGTCCAAAAACAACGCTTTTTTACACTCCGGTCTCCCTTTCTCTTGGAAACAATGACTTACATCAATTCTTTTACATAATTCTTGTTTCTCATGACATTTCTAACATTGCCCACAATTATCAACTTTCTAAGTCTTTCTGAGCAAGAGAAATCGCAAAACAGTCATTTCTTCATTGCCGTCCAAAAACAACGCTTTTTTACACTCCGGTCTCCCTTTCTCTTGGAAACAATGACTTACATAAATTCTTTTACATAATTCTTGTTTCTCATGACATTTCTAACATTTCCCACAATTATCAACTTTCTAAGTCTTTCTGAGCAAGAAAAATCGCAAAACATAGTCATTTCTTCATTGCCGTCCAAAAACAACGCTTTTTTACACTCCGGTCTCCCTTTCTCTTGGAAACAATGACTTACATCAATTCTTTTACATAATTCTTGTTTCTCATGATATTTCTAACATTTCCCACAATTATCAACTTTCTAAGTCTTTCTGAGCATGAGAAATCGCAAAACATAGTCATTTCTTCATTGCCGTCCAAAAACAACGCTTTTTTACACTCCTGTCTCCCTTTCTCTTGGAAACAATGACTTACATCAATTCTTTTACATAATTCTTGTCTCTCATGACATTTCTAACATTGCCCACAATTATCAACTTTCTAAGTCTTTCTGAGCAAGAGAAATCGCAAAACAGTCATTACTTCATTGGCGTCCAAAAACAACGCTTTTTTACACTCCTGTCTCCCTTTCTCTTGGAAACAATGACTTACATCAATTCTTTTACATAATTCTTGTTTCTCATGACATTTCTTACATTGCCCACAATTATCAACTTTCTAAGTCTTTCTGATCAGGAGAAATCGCAAAACATAGTCATTTCTTCATTGCCGTCCAAAAACAACGCCTTTTTACACTCCTGTCTCCCTTTCTCTTGGAAACAATGACTTACATCAATTCTTTTACATAATTCTTGTTTCTCATGACATTTCTAACATTGCCCACAATTATCAACTTTCTAAGTCGTTCTGAGCAAGAGAAATCGCAAAACAGTCATTTCTTCATTGGCGTCCAAACACAACGCTTTTTTACACTCCTGTCTCCCTTTCTCTTGGAAACAATGACTTACATCAATTCTTTTACATAATTCTTGTTTCTCATGACATTTCTTACATTGCCCACAATTATCAACTTTCTAAGTCTTTCTGAGCAGGAGAAATCGCAAAACATAGTCATTTCTTCATTGCCGTCCAAAAACAATGCTTTTTTACACTCCGGTCTCCCTTTCTCTTGGAAACAATGACTTACATCAATTCTTTTACATAATTCTTGTTTCTCATGACATTTCTAACATTTCCCACAATTATCAACTTGCTAAGTCTTTCTGAGCAAGAAAAATCGCAAAACATAGTCATTTCTTCATTGCCGTCCAAAAACAACGCTTTTTTACACTCCGGTCTCCCTTTCTCTTGGAAACAATGACTTACATCAATTCTATTACATAATTCTTGTTTCTCATGACATTTCTTACATTGTCCACAATTATCAACTTTCTAAGTCTTTCTGAGCAGGAGAAATCGCAAAACATAGTCATTTCTTCATTGCCGTCCAAAAACAATGCTTTTTTACACTCCGGTCTCCCTTTCTCTTGGAAACAATGACTTACATCAATTCTTTTACATAATTCTTGTTTCTCATGACATTTCTAACATTTCCCACAATTATCAACTTTCTAAGTCTTTCTGAGCAAGAAAAATCGCAAAACATAGTCATTTCTTCATTGCCGTCCAAAAACAACGCTTTTTTACACTCCGGTCTCCCTTTCTCTTGGAAACAATGACTTACATCAATTCTATTACATAATTCTTGTTTCTCATGACATTTCTTACATTGCCCACAATTATCAACTTTTTAAGTCTTTCTGAGCAGGAGAAATCGCAAAACATAGTCATTTCTTCATTGCCGTCCAAAAACAATGCTTTTTTACACTCCTGTCTCCCTTTCTCTTGGAAACAATGACTTACATCAATTCTTTTACATAATTCTTGTTTCTCATGACATTTCTAACATTGCCCACAATTATCAACTTTCTAAGTCTTTCTGAGCAGGAGAAATCGCAAAACATAGTCATTTCTTCATTGCCGTCCAAAAACAACGCTTTTTTACACTCCTGTCTCCCTTTCTCTTGGAAACAATGACTTACATCAATTCTTTTACATAATTCTTGTTTCTCATGACATTTCTAACATTGCCCACAATTATCAACTTTCTAAGTCTTTCTGAGCAAGAGAAATCGCAAAACAGTCATTTCTTCATTGGCGTCCAAAAACAACGCTTTTTTACACTCCGGTCTCCCTTTCTCTTGGAAACAATGACTTACATCAATTCTTTCACATAATTCTTGTTTCTCATGACATTTCTAACATTGCCCACAATTATCAACTTTCTAAGTCTTTCTGAGCAAGAAAAATCGCAAAACAGTCATTTCTTCATTGGCGTCCAAAAACAACGCTTTTTTACACTCCTGTCTCCCTTTCTCTTGGAAACAATGACTTACATCAATTCTTTTACATAATTCTTGTTTCTCATGACATTTCTTACATTGCCCACAATTATCAACTTTCTAAGTCTTTCTGAGCAGGAGAAATCGCAAAACATAGTCATTTCTTCATTGCCGTCCAAAAACAACGCTTTTTTACACTCCTGTCTCCCTTTCTCTTGGAAACAATGACTTACATCAATTCTTTTACATAATTCTTGTTTCTCATGACATTTCTAACATTGCCCACAATTATCAACTTTCTAAGTCTTTCTGAGCAGGAGAAATCGCAAAACATAGTCATTTCTTCATTGCCGTCCAAAAACAACGCTTTTTTACACTCTTGTCTTCCTTTCTCTTGGAAACAATGACTTACATCAATTCTTTTACATAATTCTTGTTTCTCATGACATTTCTAACATTGCCCACAATTATCAACTTTCTAAGTCTTTCTGAGCAGGAGAAATCGCAAAACATAGTCATTTCTTCATTGCCGTCCAAAAACAACGCTTTTTTACACTCCTGTCTCCATTTCTCTTGGAAACAATGACTTACATCAATTCTTTTACATAATTCTTGTTTCTCATGACATTTCTAACATTGCCCACAATTATCAACTTTCTAAGTCTTTCTGAGCAGGAGAAATCGCAAAACATAGTCATTTCTTCATTGCCGTCCAAAAACAACGCTTTTTTACACTCCTGTCTCCCTTTCTCTTGGAAACAATGACTTACATCAATTCTTTTACATAATTCTTGTTTCTCATGACATTTCTAACATTGCCCACAATTATCAACTTTCTAAGTCTTTCTGAGCAGGAGAAATCGCAAAACATAGTCATTTCTTCATTGCCGTCCAAAAACAACGCTTTTTTACACTCCTGTCTCCCTTTCACTTGGAAACAATGACTTACATCAATTCTTTTACATAATTCTTGTTTCTCATGACATTTCTAACATTGCCCACAATTATCAACTTTCTAAGTCTTTCTGAGCAAGAGAAATCGCAAAACAGTCATTTCTTCATTGGCGTCCAAAAACAACGCTTTTTTACACTCCTGTCTCCCTTTCTCTTGGAAACAATGACTTACATCAATTCTTTTACATAATTCTTGTTTCTCATGACATTTCTTACATTGCCCACAATTATCAACTTTCTAAGTCTATCTGAGCAGGAGAAATCGCAAAACATAGTCATTTCTTCATTGCCGTCCAAAAACAACGCTTTTTTACACTCCTGTCTCCCTTTCTCTTGGAAACAATGACTTACATCAATTCTTTTACATAATTCTTGTTTCTCATGACATTTCTAACATTGCCCACAATTATCAACTTTCTAAGTCTTTCTGAGCAAGAGAAATCGCAAAACATAGTCATTTCTTCATTGGCGTCCAAAAACAACGCTTTTTTACACTCCGGTCTCCCTTTCTCTTGGAAACAATGACTTACATCAATTCTTTTACATAATTCTTGTTTCTCATGACATTTCTAACATTGCCCACAATTATCAACTTTCTAAGTCTTTCTGAGCAAGAGAAATCGCAAAACAGTCATTTCTTCATTGCCGTCCAAAAACAACGCTTTTTTACACTCCGGTCTCCCTTTCTCTTGGAAACAATGACTTACATAAATTCTTTTACATAATTCTTGTTTCTCATGACATTTCTAACATTTCCCACAATTATCAACTTTCTAAGTCTTTCTGAGCAAGAAAAATCGCAAAACATAGTCATTTCTTCATTGCCGTCCAAAAACAACGCTTTTTTACACTCCGGTCTCCTTTCTCTTGGAAACAATGACTTACATCAATTCTTTTACATAATTCTTGTTTCTCATGATATTTCTAACATTTCCCACAATTATCAACTTTCTAAGTCTTTCTGAGCATGAGAAATCGCAAAACATAGTCATTTCTTCATTGCCGTCCAAAAACAACGCTTTTTTACACTCCTGTCTCCCTTTCTCTTGGAAACAATGACTTACATCAATTCTTTTACATAATTCTTGTCTCTCATGACATTTCTAACATTGCCCACAATTATCAACTTTCTAAGTCTTTCTGAGCAAGAGAAATCGCAAAACAGTCATTACTTCATTGGCGTCCAAAAACAACGCTTTTTTACACTCCTGTCTCCCTTTCTCTTGGAAACAATGACTTACATCAATTCTTTTACATAATTCTTGTTTCTCATGACATTTCTTACATTGCCCACAATTATCAACTTTCTAAGTCTTTCTGATCAGGAGAAATCGCAAAACATAGTCATTTCTTCATTGCCGTCCAAAAACAACGCCTTTTTACACTCCTGTCTCCCTTTCTCTTGGA
>NW_027447565.1:0-29162 GCF_038048845.1 Mixophyes fleayi | reverse complement strand
TGCAAGAATGAATTGGGGCCGCTAAAGTGTTACGGGCTTGTCTCTGTTTCATCGTGGACTATAGACAGCCATACAGCAACTGTGTTCCTTCACAGTGGGATTTTTGCCTAAGGCGGCTGCTCTGCACAAGCTGTACTTGATTTGGCTAAATTTTTCAGATCTGATGTAGTGCTGGCATACAGGGAGAGCATATCCACACCAGCGATCAGTCCACACAGGATCCAAAGGATATTTCCCCAACCCAGAATAGAGTGGGTCTTTACCATATTTTCTCTGTTCATTGACTTGCAAAAGGTTGATTTTTCAGCCGCTGCATAAGTGCAACTCTGCTTTTCTTATTCACGGAATTTAGCCAACCACGTTTTTTCTGTTCATGGTGTTCTCTGTTTTCTTTATTTTCCAGTCACACTAAATTGTCCTCATTGAACATTCCACACTGTATTTTTAATGTTAGACAGCATGCATCATGGAAAGTGTAGTGGCTGCCAGTTATTAGAGCTCATTAGACGGACAGCTGCGGCATCAGTAGATATTTTGCTCAAGATGATAGACCAAGACCATAATGTTGAATAGAGCAAGATGGAATTGTCCTTGATTTGTTTTAGCCCCCACAAAAGTAAATATTTTTGTTGTTAGTTATTGACCGGGAAAATAGGTATTTTAACAAATGACTAATGGGCATTTGGCTAACATTGGTCATCTTCCTCACTGATGACAATATCATCCTCCTCAAAGATGTCTAGCTCAATTACCTTTTCATTTGATGAAAGAAGATACACCAAGTAGGTAGCCGTTAGGCAGCATGTGTGACACTTTGGAGAAGGGACAACAGTGGCAGTATCGGAGCTTATTAGATGGAGAGCAGCGGCATCCGTAGACATTTTACTGAAGGCGATATCTGTACACTCATCTCATCAACTCGCCCTACAACCTGTCCCCTCGACCCTATTCCCTCCCATCTTCTCCGCTCCCTCTCCTCCACTGCATGCCCACCTCTATCTCATTTCTTCAACTTCTCTACTGGCACATTTCCATCCTCCTTTAAACATGCGCTCACCAATTCTAAAGAAACAATCTTGTAATCCAGCCTCTCTCTCTCCAAATACCTCCCTATTTCTCTTCTCCCCTTTTGCTGGCAAACTACTTGAGGTATTAGTGTACAAATGCCTGTGTCACTTTCTCTCCTCTCATGCCATTCTCGACTCTCTGCAATCGGGCTTCTGTCCCCAACATTCCACTAAAGTTGCTTTCACAAAAGATATCAATGATCTACTTACTGCAAAGTCGACGGGTCTTTTCTCCATATTCATTCTCCTGGTCCTCTCTGCTGCTTTTGACATTGGTGATAACCCTCTTCTCCTACACACCCTTCACTCCATTGACACAGTTCTTTCCTGGTTCACTTCCTACCTATCGAACCGTTCCTTTTAGTGTTTCTACCTCTGGCACATCCTCCCCTCCACTCCCATTATCTCTTGGGGACCCAGAAGGCTCTGTTCTTGGCCCTTTACTTTATTTCATTGTACACCTCTTCTCTTGGGGCACTAATTCACTCATTCAGCCTCCAATGCCACCTCTACGCTGATGACACCCAAATCTATATCTCTTCCCCTGACACCTCTCCTTTTGTTCTATCTAGTGTAACCAACTGTCTTTATTATTATCATTTTTATTATCATTTATTTATATAGCACCACTAATTATGCAGCGCTGTACAGAAAACTCACTCACATCAGTCCCTGCCCCATTGGGGCTTACAGTCTAAATTCCCTAACACACACACTAGGGTCAATTTGTTAGCAGCCAATAAACCTACTAGTATGTTTTTATGCTACCTAACGTTTAGCATGTCCAAGCTTATTATCTTTCTTCCTGCCAGAGTCACCACTTGACCCCAAATCTCCCTTACTGTGAATAGCACCACAATATCCTTAGTCTCCCAAGACCCGCTGCCTTGGTGTCACACTTGACTCTACCCTCTGAGTTATTCCTCACATCCAGACTCTCTCTGTCCTGTCAACTTCACCTTAAAAACTTTTCCAGGATACGCCCCTTTCTTACTCAACATGCTACCAAAACTTTTATCCATTCTCGCATCATCTCCTGTCTTGACTATTGCAACCTCCTGCTATCTGGCATATATATATATGTATATCTACACTTCAGTCCATCCTAAATGTTGCTGCAAGACTGATCTTCCTCTTTCACCGCTCCATATCTGCTGTTCCACTTTGCAAATCCCTACACTGGCTTTCTGTGTCCTCTAGAATCAAAATAAAATTACTCACCCTTACTACAAAGCCCTCAACCACACTACCCCTGCATACATCTCAAATCTCATATCAAAATACTCTCCCTCCCACATTCTTAGATCTACCTCGGACCTGCGCTTCTTCTCATCTCTGGTAAACCGCTCTCACTCCCACCTACAAGACTTATCCCCGTGCTGCTCTCCACTTATGGAATTCCCTACCATGCTCAATCAGACTTTCCCACAGCCTTTAAATCTTTAGTTGCTCATTGAAAACCTATCTCTTTTTTTTTTTTCTTCAATAGAGGTGATCTTATCACCGATAACACTATTCACACTAATACACCCTCACAACTGTCCCAATCTCCAGATTTGCCCTCTTCCACCTAGAATGTAAGCTCTCTAATGAGCAGAGTCCTTCATATCCTTTGTTTTCATATCTGCATATATTTTGTCTACCTTGTATGTCCTTGCCTTATGTATGTACTGTTTTCCTATTGTATGGCGCTGCGCAGCACTGTGACGCCTTACAAATTTACGATAATAATAGTTTTACACAAGATGATAGACCAATGCCATAATATAAAATGGTGGAAGATGGTATTTATCTTGGGCCCTCCTACCCAGGTAAGATACATATGTGCGACAGAGTTGGAAAGTCGACAATTAAGATATCGACAGTATTATTAGGATGATGTTTGAAATGTAGACCGTGTTTATTAGGTTGACAACTGAAATATAGACAGTATTATTTGGTTGACAATAATATCCCTATGCCTTTCTATAGCCATGTCCCTAACACTAACCATATAATACAAATGTCAACATTTGAATTGTCCCCTAATAATACTGTCCACCATATGAATTGTCGACCTAATAAAACTCGATATTTGAATAGTTGAGACTTAATATGTTGACTTTCTGAACACCGTCCAAATGAATGTCTAACTGTTGATCGCATAGAATTTTATATAAGATGGTAGACCAAGGCCATAATGTTAAATAGCGCAAGACTGAATTATCCGTGGACCTATCTGCCAACCGATATGTTAAAATGGACATGCACATAGGTTGACAAACTAAGCACTTCAGTGATAGGGACTGCCACTTGCGTTGCTGAATTGCTTGATTTGTTTGGGCCCCCACTAAAGAGAACATTTTTATTTGTTTGTTAAGGAACTGTAGAATAGATAGGGAGTTAGCCAAATAACCATTAGTAATTTGTTTATCTGTGGTCATCTTCCTCTACACTTGCAATGTCAGCACTCTCGTCATCATTCTCATCACTGATGTAAAAATCATCATCACGCAATATTAGTTCGTCCCCAATGGAATCTAGCGTTACAGATTCTGATTGGACTTGGCAGCAAGAACCGCATTACTCTGATAAAGATCATGTGGTTACGCATTGCGTTTGCTATCTTTGTATTCTTGTTCTGGATTCACTTGTTACATAACCACACGCTTTTAGACTTTCCCTTTTACGGCACGTCTACTCCAGTCCTTTAAACTAAATTTACTTCTAATTCTCAGAGTTCTATATATAATATTTCCTGTATCAAGACAGTATAAAATTCATAAACACAAAACATATATTTGTAAGAAATAGAATCTTTACTTGTACGATAATGTTTTAATAACAAACTTACACACGGGACATATAATAGTTCAACATATATTACAATCTGTGTGTAGATACAATAGCATGTTACTAATTTCTTGCTAATTGTGTATTTCTTCCTCATGTAGAGGTTTGTGTGTGCATATCTCTCAGAAATTATTGCGATGCCCATATTGGCTGTATTATATCCACCTTGCATATAGTGTAGCTCTATCTATCTATCCATCGACTGTTCCAGTACATATACTCCAATACACATACATGTACAACAACTAACTCAATTACAACTCTCATCATTAAGCACAGTAGTAATTTCCCAGTAAAACATCACTGTTTAGTAAAACTTAACTAGTGCAAAGTCACCACTTCATATATGTTTGTCATCTGTACTCCCATCCATGCATCAAAACCAGTCTCATTAATTTACCGGTGGTAGTCGGTATCCCGATGCTGGGGATACCGACTCGCAATACCCCTCCAAAAGAACACCGAAGCCTGTAATCACCGAAGCTATTAAAATATACACTTACCTTCTCCCCCCGACGCAGGACAATCCCGGAGGCGCTGCATTGTGATGTTAATTGTCACAATGCAGCGCCGGCATCCAGCCTCTTTGCATTTTACTGCAGTCACAGAGCAGCGCCTCCAGGACTGTCCTGCGTCGGGGAGAAGGTAAGTGTATTTTTTATAATTCGGTGATTACAGGCTTCGGTGTTCTTTTGAAGGTGTATTGCGTGTCGGTATCCCCAGCATTGGGATACCGTACCCAACCCGAATTTACTGCCTTATAGGGTTTAACAAAGCAGGGTATGATGTCCGCTCTATTGAGAGTATGTAGCCCAATGGTAGCCATCTTGTCTATTTTCTGCATATACCATTCAATTCAAACTGCCTGTTTTATACCACTCAAGGTATGTGTATTTAATCTCCAAAACAAGTACAGTATATCGCTAAACAACTATGTAGCAAACTTATTAAACTATAGTCTGTATTAATCTATACATCCAGTATTGGCAATATTAATTCTAAGGGGCATATTCAATTTTCCGATATTACGGTAATCGTGCACAGAAAAACATGTAATACGGTAATTTACTAGCTGGATTTCAGCTCGCAGCTCTCTGAGCCGCGAGCTGAAATCCAGCTACAAATTACCGTATAACATGTATTAGTTTTTTCGCGGCGGGATTTTCGCCGATCCCCCCGACAATTGAATATGCCCCTAAAACTCCAACAGACACAGCATGCAGCATTGAATACAGCACTTACAAGTCCCTAAAGTACCCATACAATATCACTTCAATTATTATGTACGGACAATGTTACAATTTCCACACAAATTATTTAACCAAAATAACCCATTCTAATTATCTTTCCCAAGTAATTCCCAATCATTTTTACACAAACTATATACATCTCCTTTTAAAATTCTTTACCACTGAACATATAAAAATATTTAACCATTATATGTCTCCTCATGATCAAATATTACCACAGCCGAGAACGCTTTGAAAGCTTGCTGTTCCATGATGTAGGTTCGAGAGAGAGTATGTGTATGTGTCCAGCCTTTTTGCAAAGGTGAATTTGTCTTAAGAAATGTTAATTAAAAAAGTCTTCTGTAGGTGTAGCTCCTGTACAGGATGTAAGCCAGCCCTGTTCAAATGTACCCAAAAAGTCTTTAGTATAAAACTCATTTAGCAGCTCCCAGTTTGGACAAAGACTTGTATCATGCCATATAAAGTGGGGAAGTAGAGTAAAGTTCAGGGAAAGCAGTTAATTCTGTTAATGGCTAACTAGTGTGTAAATCTCTGTATAGAACATGGGATATATAATAATAGATTATATATAATCTTTCTCGTTCTCATACAATTTAATGAACACCAGCTTTTTTACTTTTTTCGGAAGTAGTCTCCAATGATCATTTGCAATGTTCCCGTCTGTGCTAAACACTCTTTCAGAGTATACACTGGAGGGTGGGCAGCTTAAGTACACCATAGCTAGTTTGTACAAGGGTCTCAAAATTGCCTTTTTCCTCTCAGAATTCAAAGGATCTGTCCGAGATGCTAATTTCTAGTTTATCCTTAAAGTAATCCTCCACCATTCTAGAAATACAAGGTCTAACAGATTGAGAGATGGTAGAGTTGTCAATATATTTGGGCATTTGTTTTAAGCCTGACCAGATCACACTGATGTGCTGTTTTCACTCATCATCAGTGTGACTCTTTGAAATGACTTTTTTTTTTTGGCAGACTCAAATTGCTGTGTCACGGGCACTAGGAGGCTTTACCCAGTATCACCCGCTGATGGTCTTATCAGAGCAGTAGAGTTGGTATATGATACTCTGATGGCAGGGTGATAATGGAACTGGAAACAGCAGATGGTTAGAGAATGCTCAGAAAGTCTATGACTAGCAGCACTGGTAAACAATGGGTAACTGAACACGAGGATCTGGATAGACAAGGCACGTGAGGGTAGTCAGTGGTCTGCGCACGGCAAGTTGTACCACTGCTATAGTGAGAAGAATGTCCAGGAGTAATAAGGAGGTGGAAGTCAGCAGTCTGCGTATAGCAAGTTGTACCGCTGTCTGTAGTGAAGGAATGGAATCCAGGTGAAGGTCACGGGGAAGTCAGTGGTCTGCGAGTAGCAAGTTGTACCACTGCTTATGTGAGAGGATATATGCAACTGGTGACACAGGGAAACAGGAATCAGTGGTCTGCCTCTAGCAAGTTGTACCACTGAATATATATGTGAGGAAGGACACGAGGAGATAAATGCTATGCAGAGTCTACACGGGTACACTGAACTTGATCCCACGTTGAACTGCACACAATGATAATAATGAATGAACAGCACTGCACAGATAAACAAAGTCACTCAAATATTCCAGCAAAAGGAAACACAGTCAATAATAGCAATAGTCTCAGAGGATGGAAACTCCGGAGGAGGGCAACTCAGTCCAGATGGATATGCAATACACCAGCACAGTCAATGAGAAGTATGCATACCGTGGTTCAGATGAGTAGGCTGTTAGGGATAGCTGCAGGGATACCTGAGCGGCCGGGAACAGACGAGATGCGAAGTCCTTGCAGAATGGAAGCGGCAGGTAGGTGCAGCGCACTGTAGGTAGGACAACAAAGATGACAAATACTCAGGAAGCAGTAGTATATTGAATAGAACAGCAGGAGACCACGGGAGAGTTGAAGCGATGTAGCAAAGCTGGAAGCCGAGGAGCGTACAGGCGAGTTGACACAAATGGACACACTGTAGAAGCAGTAGGCAGCGGGTCAGCTGACGGCAGGTAGAATGCAGACTGGAGCGCTGAGACGAGCAGACTCTGTAGACACACTGAAGTAGCGAACAGGAATCAGCTGGAACAGTAGCGATGTAACTCAGGAGAGTTTGCAGTAATCTGTAGCTGTAGATACACGGAGGCAGCGGATAGGAATCAGCTGCTGGAGTCACGATGAAACACAGGAGAGTTTGCAGTAATCTGTAGCTGTAGATACACGGAGGCAGCGGATAGGAATCAGCTGCTGGAGTCACGAAGAAACACAGGAGAGTTTGCAGTAATCTGTAGCTGTAGATACACGGAGGCAGCGGATAGGAATCAGCTGCTGGAGTCACGAAGAAACACAGGAGAGTTTGCAGTAATCTGTAGCTGTAGATACACGGAGGCAGCGGATAGGAATCAGCTGCTGAAGTCACAAAGAAACACAGGAGAGTTTGCAGTAATCTGTAGCTGTAGATACACGGAGGCAGCGGATAGGAATCAGCTGCTGAAGTCACTAGGAACACGAGGAATAGAAGTGGTCTGGAAACCACAAACGGCAAACAGGAATCAGCATTAGCTGAATACACGAGGAGGCACTGGAACACCTTCAGAGACTCATGAGGAATGAGACTCCATGAGACTCCAAGATCAGGCAACGTGGTATTGACCACAGGTGCTTAATATAGGGAGTGTTGCCTGATCAGCCAATTAAGTTAAAGGAACAGAACTGAAGGTTAAAAGGGACTGCACATGCGCAGTACCTCATAATAATGGACGGACACGGTTCCTAGCTACTTTAGAAGTAGCACTCACAGTCCGGTGAGTGACATGCTGATGCTCAAGGTCTTATTTTAGGTGGCAATAATATCTGCCAAAAGAGTAGGTGAACTGCAAGCATTGTGATGTAAAGAGCTCTTCCTACATACAGCGACACAGTAATAATTAGAGATCTTCAGGCTCGGCTCCCCAAGAACAGAACACACCCAAACTTAGCAGATCCGAGTACCGAGCCGGCTTGGTACTTTCATACACCCTCTGAATTGAAAACGAGACAAAATGTCTTTGTTACATTGTCGGATCTCGCGAGTTTTGGATTCTATAAGTACCACCCTCCAAGGCGATCCAGCGGCATTTCACAGAGGGACACAGAAGTGGTAGCACGGTTCTTGGCGGTCTCTACTGCAGTTGGGCAGCGTTGTCGGAAGAAAAGAAAGGGGTAACAATGTTCTTCAAAGCCTCCAATGACATTCAGGAGAGCTCCATTGCTAATTGTCATTGCTGAAATAGAAATAATAGGGCTGGCAGTCTTCTTCAACATCTGCAGTTAAAGTTTATTGTGCTATAGCTCACTCAGATACAGGAGAGGTGGCAGGGTTCAGTGCTGAAACAGAAATTGTAATAATAGGGCTGTCAGTGTTTTTAAAAGTCTCCAGTGACATTCTACTGTGCCATAGTTCATACAGAAACAGGAAGAGTGGCATTGTTCTGGTCACTCTCCAGTCTCAGTCATGATGATACTAATCCCTCTACCTCATGTGCTAAAGCCTATGTTCAAGTGCATAATAGTTTTAATTCAGGGAAACAAAAATGTAAATAAAAAGCTTGTACTTTTTTAAAGAAAAAAACACCTTTCTAATATAGGTGAAAGTTTACTGTAGAAAGACATAAAATTGCCAACATGTCATTCTACCCAAAATATTACCAAGCATACCAGCATCAGCTAGCTCCCTTCTCTCAGCTAGATCTCAGCACCTGCATTTTACACTGTCATCATATTCATCATATTCACCCTCATCAGTGTGTACATCATCCTCAAACAATACTAATTCATCCCAGCTGGAATCCACCGTCACAGAAGTCTGTGTACTTTGATGCAATTGCCGGTAATGGCCTTCCTCATGGAATTTGTAGTTCATTTTACGGAAGAGTTGTCACGATTTTTGGGCAATTCATTTAGAACAAACCAAATGTCAAAATGTGCAGACTCATCTGCCTCACCGCTGGGTGTCTTGGGAAAGGGAAGTTTTTTCCTAGCAGCAATTTCCAGAGAAACTGAAGGAGACGTCATTGTGTCATGTACCACTTGAGCTATGACACCACTTGAGCTGTCAGCTTGCTGACCAGGAGCTTATTGCATATCTTGAGATCTGGATCAATTCGAAGAAAGAGAAGACATAGCTCTTAAACCTAGGATCAAGCACAGTTGCCAAAATGTAATGATTCCATTTCAAGATGTTATCACGATGTTCATAACTCTTGGATCCTGGTGAAGTGAATCAAGTACTTCATCTACAAGTCCAACATAATTAGCAGAATTGCTTTTTTTTTCATTTCCTCCAATTTCACTTGCTGATTTTCAAAAAGTCTAATTAGGGGAATCACTTGACTCAAGATAAGTGTCTGCACTCTCTTCACAGGTGACTACTTCGAGTGGTTTCAGCACTTTGCACAACATGGAAAGTATTCTCCAATGCGCTGTACTAAAGAACATTCCCCCTAAAATCTTATCTTCTTGCAGCTGTTGCATTCTCCTACATGCTGTTGCAGAATCCCAAAAATGACTCTAAATATTTTGGGACACAGACAGCATCTCCTGCTTGTCAGTGTCATTTTTTAAAAAAAAAATTTTTTAATATATTTATTTATTAAGGTTTAGAGCACAAAATAGACAAAAAATTAGAAATATGTACAATCACAGGAAATTTACAATCCTTAACAGATTAGTGTATATATCGGACAAGTTGTAAAAGTCAGCAGTACGAGCAATTTGAGATTACATCAGAAATATCAAGTACATCAAAAACAAAGAGATGACTTATATATAAAGAAGAGCGAAAGATCAAAAGACATAACGCTCACCCCATCTCAAAAACCTCCTTCCACTACAAGGGAACCATATTACCAGAAGAGGGAGTCAGGTTAATTGGGGGATCTGCAATAATTATCCTCAACTCAAAGCATTCTGTATTATGAAAACTATTCCAAGGTTGTGTCCGTAGCGTATGTGGTAAGAGATCACTAAAACTCTCCCATGTTTCGAAGAATTGTTTAACTCTGGAGTTTTTTTGCCAGGATGTTTCAATCCAATCCATACGAAATATATGGTAAAGCTTCTCCCTAAAGAGGGAAAACATAGGAGGAGAATTTTGGGCCCAGACCTGAAGAATGCTCTTCCTGGCTGCCGCCGAAATTGCAAGCAGTAATTTTCTACAACCCTTGCTAATTTTGCAATTTTTTGGGAGAATTCCGAATATCGCCCAGTCCAGGGATAGAGGAGCATAGTTCACCAAAAGAGTTAAGGAGAATATCCAGATCTGGGTCCAGAAACGTTTAAGTAGAGAACACTCCCAAAAGCAATGGGTCAGATCCACTCGGGAAGATACGCATTTTGGGCAATAATGTAAGTCCGAAAGCCCTATCTGAAATCTGCGGGATGGGGAAAGATATGCACTATGATAGATATGAAGAAACATTTCTGTATAGGTCATGGCATGTAGTAATTTTGTGGCTTTGTATAGTTCTCTCAAAAGTGTCTCAGGTGTTAAATGAGAAAAGCGATCCTGGCACTGGGACAGGCCTGTTTTCGAGTGATTGTAATCAAATTTATTGCGTAATAATGAATAATGTTGTGAGATAGCATGGTGGTTTGGGACAGGTCTTGAAAGTATAACATCTAATGGATTATTCCAATCAGCTGAGGAAAATTTACGTAAAACCGTATTAATATAATGTTGGCACAGAAATAAAGCTAAATGATGAGGATAAATGAATGGGTATTTAGAAGTGACCTGGGTATAGAACATAGGTTTACAGGTAGTTAAATCAATCATCGATCTAATTTTAAGGATTCCCCTACTCGCCCAGTCCCTGGAAACCCGGGTTGCAAAGTAACGGATGCATAGGGATTTAAATGATGCATTCGACAAAGTTGATGCCAAAGCTTACGTGTAGTCGTTAGAAGTGGGTTATGTAAAGTGTGCTCTAGTAGTTCCTGCCCATGGAGGTGAATAAAAGCCATTAAATTATCATTAGGGATAAAGCATTGATCAAGGGCAGTAAAAGTATAAGTTTTCAGTATTATGCTAGCCAATCTCTAAGATGTCTTAGCTGAGCAACTTGATTATATCCAGTAACATTTGGCAAGTTAAGTCCCCCTCTGTCTCTAGATTGTTGTAACTTTACCGAACCAATTCGGGTTTTTTTGGAGTTCCATATAAAACGTCGAAAACCTGTAACAAGTCTAATCGAAACGGTGCGGGATGATAAAAGTGGCAAGACTTGAAGGGGGTATAGAAGTTTGGGGAACAAAATCATTTTAATCATATTGATACGGCCCCCATAAGAGAGACACAGACAGCCCCAACCCTTCATCTCACGTTCTACCGCACCTATCATCTTAGAAATATTAAGATCATATAAAAAGTGAATGTCCTTTGGAAGGCGAACTCCCAGGTATGGCATGGAAGACCTTGTCCACGTTATAGGAATGTTCCCTGCCCAGGATGGAATGGTTACACCCTTACGTAAGAACATAGCAGTGGACTTCTCAAAGTTGACAGAGAACCCCAAGATAGATCCAAACTCGACTATATGGACAATCAAAGGTCTGAGAGACATTTCGGGATTAGAGATATAAATCATAACATTGTCAGTGAAGGCTGTGATTTTAAGATCCTGGTTTCCAATTGTAATCCCTTCCAACAAATTCCAATTCTGCAACACTCTAAGCATTGGATCCAATACCAGATTAAATAACAGCGGGGACATTGGACACCCTTTGTCATGGGCACTAGGAGTCTTTACCCAGGGATCACCAGGTGATAGGCTTACCAGAGCAGTATAGGTGGTAATATGGTACTCTGGTAGCAGGGTGATCACGGAACAGGAAATAGCAGATGATGAGATGCTCAGGAAAGTCTATGACTAGCAGCACTGGCAATATGGAGGTAGTAATACACGAGGAACTGTATGGACAAAGGACACGTGAAGGTAGTCAGTGGTCTGCGGTAGCAAGTTGTACCACTGCTATAGTGAGGAGGAATGTCCAACAGAAACGAGGAGGTGATGAGAGTCAGCGGTCTGCGGATAGCAAGTTGTACCGCTGTCTGAGTGAAGGAATGGAATCCAAGTGGAGGTATCCGGGGAGTCAGTGGTCTGCGTTAGCAAGTTGTACCACTGCTATGTGAGAGGATACTGGAACAGGTGAAACTGTAAACAGGGGTCAGTGGTCTGCCACTGGCAAGTTGTACCACTGAATATATATGTGAGGAGGTGCACGGGGAGAGACTGCAACACAGGATATACACAGGCACCTTATATACGATCCACAGTAACATGCACAATATATATATATAAATGACTGAACAGGTCTGCAAATATAGAAAGTCTCTTGAAGTAGTCCAGCACAAGTTAACACAGTCAATGATGATAATAGACTCAGCGGATAGCAGACTCCAGAGGAGAACCAACACAGTCCAGCAAGATATGCAATACACCAGCACAGTCAATGAGAAGTATGCATACCGTGGTTCAGAAGCAGGCAGTCAGATAGGAGTGCAGCGATACCTGAGCGGCAGGAGGCCGGCTGGATGAGAAGTCCCAGGATACCGGAAGCAGCGGTCAGTAGGTGCAGCGCACAGATAAGTAGACCAACAGGGACACGAATCCACAGGAATCAATAAAACGTGGAACTGGACTCACGCAGGACCCAGGAGAGTGGAGATGATCCAGCAGAGGAGTAGTAGATGAGATATAAATCCAATGCAGACAGGAGGGTAGACCTGCGGGACACGTGAAGGCGTGGAGAGCGGATCAGCAGTAGATGGATGATAGCGCGGTCAGCAGCAGCAGGGCTCTGCGGTACACGGAGGTAACCAGTAGCAACCAATAGTTGTCAGTAGCGATGGAACACGGGAGAGCAGAGTAGACCAGGAGCTGTTGATCACGGAGAGTAGCAAATGGCAATGAGAGCAGCAGTCTCGAGGAAACACAGGAGAGCTGAGAAGAGGCTGCAATGCACAGGAGCAGCGGATAGGAATCAGCTAACTTGTCACGATGATGAACACAGGCGAGTTGTAGGCTGGAGGCTGTAGTGCACGGAAGCAGCGGGTAGACATCAGCTAACAATCCCGATGATGAACACAGGCGAGTTGTAGGCTGGAGGCTGTAGTGCACGGAAGCAGCGGATAGACAACAGCTAACAGTCACGATAATGAACACAGGCGAGTTGCAGGCTGAAGGCTTGTAGTGCACGGAGGCAGCGGATAGGAATCAGCTCACGGACTTGATGAGGAACAGGTGAGTGGATGTAAAGTAACGGTTGGAGTGCACAGAGGCAGCGGGTAGGAACCAGCAAACAGTCACAGTGAAATATAATAGCGATGATGTGGATTAGAGGACTGAAGTGCACGGAGGCAGCGGATAGGAATCAGCAAACAGTCACAATGATAAGTAATAGCGTTGAAGTGGTTTGGAAGACTGTAGTGCACGGAGGCAGCGGATAGGAATCAGCAAACAGTCACAATGATAAGTAATAGCGTTGAAGTGGTTTGGAAGACTGTAGTGCACGGAGGCAGCGGATAGGAATCAGCAAACAGTCACGATGATACAGTTGATGGTAGAAGTGGTATGGGAACCACAGTAGTAGAAGTGGTTTGGAAACCACAGAGGTAGAAGTGGTTTGGAAACCACAGGAATCAGCAGCGCTGAAAACACGAGAAATACAGGAACACCTTCAGAGACTCATAGGGAATGAGACTCCAAGATCAGGCAACGTGGTGTTGACCACAGGTGCTTAATATAGGGAGTGTTGCCTGATCTGCCAATTAAGTTAAAGGGACATACACTGAAGGGTAGGAAAGGGCTGCGCATGCGCAGACCCTCAGGATGGAGGACGGCCACGGTTCCTAAATGTCCGGGAAGAGGCACTCACGGTCCGGTGAGTGACACCCTTGATGTGTGCCTCTAAACATCTCTAAAGGAGGCCCCTCAATTCCATTGACCCAAAGGGCTGTTCTGGCCGAAGTATAGAAAAACGTTATTAAAGCTCTAAAATCCATGTCAAATCGTCTATACGAGAGAAAGTCATGAAGAAACGGCCATGCCACAGAGTCAAATGCCTTCTGAGCATCCAAACTAAGAAGCATATTGGACGTTGGTCCAAGATTAGAGGCCACAATTGCTGATATAGCTGTTCTAATACCCTTGACCGAGTGGCGACTAGTCACAAATCCCGATTGATGTGGCGTTCATAAACTGGGGGAGAATGGATTGTAATCGGTCGGCCATCATTTTCGCCAGGATCTTGTAATCAAGGTTTAATAGGGTGATCGGACGATAGGATCCTACCAACAGAGGATCTTTGCCTGTCTTAGGGATGAGAATCGTATGTGCTGCATTGAATGAAGGATATGAGGGATGTTCTCTGAATTGTAGAATATATGTCCGCCAGAACATTAATCAAATCTCCTCTAAGGACCTTATAATATAGTGAAGCCATCAAGACCTGGAGTCTTATGGAGTATTAGGCGTTTAATTGCAAGTTCTACATCCTGGGGAATGATGTCAACCGCCATAGCTTCTCTTTGGTCTGGTGTTAATGAGGGCAACTTTGCCTCAGCCAAAAGTTTGGACATCAACTGAGTATTTGATGGATAACCACCATATAAGTCAGCATAGAAGGATTGGAAGGCCATTAGTATTTCTTCTGATTTTGTCAAAGGTCTAGGGGAGCCAGGCGATTTGAGGGCAGCAAAATGTCTTCTACGTCTCTGAGATCTAGTCATGTTGGCAAGTAACTTACCCGCCCTATTGCCCCATCTAAAGAATTTGTTTTTGCTAAAATCAATCTGTTGTTTTGCTTGAGGTCAAAAAAATCTTTCCAACAATTGTCTCGCCTCGCGATATGCAGCCAATGTCGATTCCGAATGGGCGGCTGTCAATTTTGCTTAAGTCTCTGCTGATGACCTATGCAAGGCTTCACAAGTAACTCTCGTCTTTTTGTGATGATTGCATACATATGCTATAAAATGACCACGCATGACCGCTTTTGAAGTTTTCCAAACTAAAATTTTACCACTACAATGATCAATGTTATCATCCAGAAATTCAGCACATTTATGTCTTAGAAACTGTTGGAAATGGTCAGAGTTATGTAAATAATAAGGAAATCTCCAATGCCGAGGTCTCTGCCTTGAATGTGGAATTTGAATAGAAAGCAATACCATAGCATGGTCTGATATAACTATATCCGCTACATCTGCATGTCGGATCAACGGCATTTGTGAATCCGTAATCCGTATATAATCTATTCATGAAAAAGAACCATGTGTATTGGAATAAAAAGAGTATTATCTGTCTGTTGGGTTTAAAAGGCGCCACGGATCAACCATACCACACCTGGAAATCAAGCCAAAGAAACACTCAGGTTAAAACGATCTAGTAGAAGCAGGTGTAACATTTACGTGAATGTTGTTCCGACCCATTCTGTAATACTAAAATATTATCCTCCGCGTCACTAGTACGCTACTCCAGGATGTTTACTCTAATTGTGTTCTCTGAAATCTTGGCCACTGCCGCATCTAAAGTGGCCTGAATAGCCCCAAACTTTTGGTCTATAATTGGAAGTAGGATGTTTAAAACGTTTTGGGCCGTAACTTAACTTGTGACAATAGTGGATCTCGGGGGAGAGGACCGGTCCCCCTCTTCAACCCCCCCCCCCTAAAGATAGGGGCGAGGAAGGAGGGGAAGCACCCCTGCTCACCACAGGTTTATTTCTGCCCATTTTAACCTGATCAGGTTTATTATGTGTGTTTAGATGAGTTTTTGCTACAATATTTCTCCATACTATGCTCAGTAGGAGGAAACTGCAAGATAACAATTCAAAGCCCCTCTGAGAAATAGAGTATCAGGAATCCCAGTAACACGTGACTAAGATTAAATATTGAACTCTCTCATGTTACATTAGTCAAATCGCATGAAAAAGTTAGATTTACATCATCAATTAGTAATAAGAAGGTAATTTAGGCTTTGGCTTTCTGTAGGGTTGTCTGAGCCCAGGGATATTTACCTGGCATACGGGAATATCTAAGTATATTAAAATCATCAAAATATCACCGTGAGCCTTCCCTCAAAGTTACCATGGAATGCAGGTGTAACAGAGAAGGAAAAAATTCAACATATGAAAGTATGCAATGGAAATAGAAAATCTCAACGAGAAATTAAGAACCGTTAAAGTAAAACAAAGAGTATCTGAGTTACTATAACTACTATTACACGAATTAACCTCAATAAAGAAAACCTGGTTCCTCTGAGTTCTCGGAAGCATTCAAAAACCAATCCCATCAAGAAATGGTGGAGGTGAGAATATGCAATGATGAGTAGTCTGATCAGGTTTTATGATAGCTACTATCTCAACTATCAGAGGATACCACGCATCAACAGGATTCTTCACAGTTCGGTAACTTGAAAACAGCACTCTCCTGGAATAAGGGTACAAGAGAACTTCCACTGTAGGAACATGATTATTGTAACGAATATTGAGCTGTCGGGGTGTGCCGTTGTCAGTGACCTGGTCAGAGTCTTAGGATAGATAAGTTTCCCAGAAATTCATTTGGCAATGAAGTATCAAACTCTTCCTCAAGACCAAATCATTCCAACATCCATAAATGTGCAATGGGAATCTGTCCTAGATGTCAAGGCTTTGCCAGGGTGGCCTCAGAGAAGGGGTATTTTCTACAAACGTCCGTGAAGCACAATACTTTCAGTCTAGCCATATGATTAGTTATCTTCTAAGTCTCACTACTAAAAGCAATACCAGAGCTCAGCATGTAGTAGAAGAGAAAGCCCTCACACAAATCCTAATGTTCGTTGGCATGGCCTACAGAGTCACAGCCTCTCTTTCCAACATAACTAGGTGTCTCAAATAGAGGCAGAAGTATTGCATTAGAGTACTGAATTTTATGTTTTTTTTGTTATGTTTCCATTATTTTCTTTTCTTTTTACTTAGTGTAACCGGAACATTTGGTTATTGTTAGAACTAGGCCCATATTCATAGCCAGACTTCGGGGATATAGATGAGCCCTCATCGGGTTCAGAATGGTAACTGATAAAATGCGACCACCTGGGTGTACCGCCCACCGAAAATCCTTAAACTGTTTTGATTAAATTAGCATGGCATTAGTCAGTTCATGCACTAGGTGGCGTCAAAGCAATGCAGGGGAAATTACTTGACTTCTAGTGTTGCACTGCGCATGCATAGTGATCCATAGGTGGACCAGAAAAGAAGGAGGTTATGGTGGTCGAGACTTCCGGTCACCAGACACAGAGGACTCACCCACTCCTAAACTTATTCGTCCGAAGAGGGAATCCGTTTTCCGTCACCGCCGTCTCGCAGAACCTTCACCCACCTCCCGTCCAAAGGAGACACCCGAGGTCCGACTCTTGGGTCTCACTGCCGATCCCAGTCACGAGTTCCGCCACCGCTCGGAGAAGGGAGATCGATAGCTTTGCCGGTCTTCCACCGCTCCTGACACACTGGAAGGATGGGTTCCAGGAGACCGCCAAAGAATCCGTTGCGGCCCTTCTGCAGCCTCAGGTCAGTCACCTCAGCTGGTCAGCAAGTGCTAGGATGGTCTATCTACCTCTCCCATCGACTGCACTCCGCAAGGGCACCAGGTGACAACAAAAGAGCTTTTATATCGCTCCCGCCACTCGAAGCTCCACGGAGATGCGATCGCTCCCGATGGCTGCTTGGCCAAACAGGATAAGCCATGTTTCAATGACATCCCTTAGTTTTTCAAACAGGTTGTCAGTGGTATTACCTCTGACCTGCGCCTTGTTTCGTCTCTGATAACCACCTCTCAGTTCCGCCTTCAAGACTTCCCCCGTGCATCTCCCCACTTATGGAATTCCCTACCACGCTCAATCAGAATTTCCCATAGCCTTTAAATCTTTAGATGCTTTTTGAAAACCCATCGCTTTTTTAGAGGTGACCTTATCCTCGATAACACTATTCACACTAATGCACCCTCACAACTTTCCCAATCTCCACTCTGAGCCACACTCGCTCCTCTTGTTTCAGCTGTGCCCTCTTCCCCTTAGAATGTAAGCTCTCTAATGAGCAGGGTCCTCCATACCCTTTGCTTTCATGTCTCCATTCAATTTGTCTGCCTTATTTGTTTTTGTTTTACATATGTCCTGTTTTATGTATGTCCTTGTCTTCTCTACTGTACGGCGCTGTGGAGCACTGTGGTGCCTTACAAATCTACGATAATAATAATATTAATATGCCTCTTAGTAAAGCAGATGATACTCAGAGTAGCCTGCCTCTGAATAAGTGCCATTCTTGGGTACATGCTGCTTCTGTCCCTGCTGGTGAAGACTAATCGCCAACCCAGTGGGCTGTCACAATCTTTAGTTTCCCCAGTTCCGCTTGTCCACATAGCTATATAGTGTATCCTGTACAGTGAGTTGAATGGCATTTTGTAGTCCAATAATTTCATTTTTACGAACCTTCTGGTAGAGACGAGGAATAGCTTTTCTAGTAAAATGGTGCCGTGATGGAATTTGGTAACGTGGACAGAAGACCTCAAGTAACTGTCTAAAACCAGCTGCATTAATAGTGGATATTGGACCTAGATCTAATACTAGCAAAGTCGCCATGGTGTCTGTGATCCTCTATGCGACTGGGTGACAGTTTTCAACTTGCTTCCTCATGCAAAAGATTGTTTAACAGTCAATTGTTGTAAACTACTAGTAGTCTTCTTCTTGGTCTGCAGGAGCAGCAGCAGTGGGCCTAACGCTCAAGGATTCTTCTGAGGAGTCCTGCATAGGGGAGAAGTCATCTCGCCTTAGAAACTTAGTTGAATGTCTAACTCCGATCACTTGTGAGGATATTGATGATGAAGGTGTTAGGCGTGTAGATTGCAAGTACTGGGAGGTAGCTGATGCTGGACTGCTTCTTGTTATTTTTTAGCATAAGTTTATGATTTTCACAAAAGCTTTCCATGAATGCTCTTCAAATGGCGTAACATGGATGATGTTCCTAGATGGTTAAGCTCCCTACCGCTACTGACTTTAGCCATTTGTAACATTGTAAAGCCAGACAACTGTTGTCAGGATTTGTGTAAAAACATTTCCCCACATAAGCGGTGGATTTTTTGGTCTTATGCCCAGGAATGACAATGGCCTTCTTCTTATCACTGGCAAGAACTGCTTCCACTGGTGCATGACTTGCCACAGTAGAGTTAATTAAGAGCACTGTCTGCTTAGGTGCCTTAAGCCCATTGTTTTCTTGTTTTGTGGGGGCCCAAACAAACCAAGCACTTCAGCCTTTTGCTTTGTTAAACTGTACATGTCCTTTTCAATATCTTGCATTAGGATGGGTATGAGGGCCCAAGGACAATTCCATCTTGCACCACATGTCTTTTCTGCCACTGCTGTGTGGCAATGTTTCCTAGATGTGCTATGAACTGCCGTGTGTTTGTGTCATTGCTCTGTCACTTAGCATCCAGCCAGGTCGCTGCAGTCTTTGTTTGAAAGTGTATGAAAATAATATTGTGACCTGTGAGGTGGTCAAAATTGACTGCAAATGACTTTAAATTATGTTGTTGAGGTTAATAATAATATAGGGAAAAAAAGACCAAAATTATGTCATTGTAGCAAAAAAATGGGTATTTTAGGAATAAATAGGGATTCAAAACCAAAACACGCAAGGGCGGTTTTGCCAAAAACAAAATACTAAGTTAATCCAGATCCAAAACCAAATCCAGAACACGGGGGTCAGTAAACATATCTAGTAATAATGAGGACAGTAAAGGTAATGGGCCTGATTCATTAAGGAAAGTTAAGTAAAAAATTGAGTAAGTTTTCTTTCTCAAGTTTCCTGGAAAACACCATGCTGCATTGCAAGGGGTGCAAATTAGTTTATTGTTTTGTACACAAGGATAAATACTGGCTGTTTTTCATATCGCACACAAATTCTTGATAGCTTATTTGTACACTGAAATTTAAAGTTGATCTAGAACATACCCTACTCCAAATATAAATCTGCCATCACATTTTAAGTTTATCTCCCCTCCAATGCAACATGATTTGTCTTACTTGTTTACTTTTGCTTAACTTACATTAAAGAATCAGGCCCAGAGATATGATCTGCGCTCACAGCTGTGTTTGGGATTCTTTTTAGTAGATGAGGGTGTGGCTCAAATCTGGAGGTGTCCAGCCACCACAGTAAGTACAGTATAAATAAAAGGGAGGGCTTATGCGTTGTAACTTTGTTCAGTGAAAATTATAAGTGGAGTGTTTAACTGCTTAAAGTTGCGGGCGGAAAAAAGAGTATGCTAAATAAGTTTATTAATTATACAATTGTCTATGTTTATGAGTTCATCAAATTCTACCCCACGTATTGTGATGTTGTTGTCCTTGACTTTTAAAATAGTCAAATAACAGAGTTTTTGAATTATTACATTGTCCAGCAACAAAATATTTTTCTTTTCTTCTAGGATATTCAAACAAATTAAAGTATTTTGTGATTGCTGAATTCAAAAATAAAAGTAGTTTTTTTGAATTGGCTTTAGTTCTTGAGATAATGGAAAACCTCAATTAATAGGGAACTTAGTCATAGTATGTGCATATGGGAATCTACATGTACATTCTAGAAGGTGAAATGCGTGAATTTTATAGGTGTCCATTCTGTATAGAAGTGATTGGTCACCCAACCAGCAGGCGGTTGAGTGGTTTGCGTTGAGGTATGCAACTCTTCCAAATGCTCTCACAATAAAACTTAAAGAAGATGAATATGAAAATTTTAAACTGGTCTTGCAGAAGCTCTGCTGTTGTGAGCACCAGTTGTCTTATTTGCGTTGATCTAAAGATGGTAAACTTCTTGCTTGGGCAGCAAAGTGGATATACGAAGTACCCTTGTTTCATCTGCTTAGGGATAGTAGGGTGGAGCAAGATAATTGGAAAAAGAAGACATGGCCTTCAAGAGAAAACATTGCTGTAGGTGCAGCGTACATCATTAATGAGTCATTGGTTGACATGGAAAAAATCATTCTACCACTCCATATCAAGCTGGGACTAAAGAAACCATTTATTAAGTCTTTGGACAAAGATGGTAATAGCTTCAAAAATGTTTGTAGATCATTCCCTTGACTAAGTATGGAAAAAATAAAAGTTTTGATGACCCTAATTCGTAAATGTATCAAAGATTCTAATTTCACAAAATATATGAATGGTGTTGAAGCTTCTGTCTGCAGCAGTTATGTCTCAGTTGTCAAGAACTTTGACAATTCAGACAATTATGAAGCACTGACGCAAAATATGCTCATAAACTTTAAACATTTGGGTACTAATATGAGCATAAAGGTACAGTTTCTCTATAGCCACTTACACAGATTTCTGGATAATCTCGTTGATTTTAGTGAGTAACAAGGAGAGGTTTCATCAAAATCTATAGTTGATGGAGAAAAGGTATCGAAGCAGATGGGACAGACACATAGTGGGTGACTATTGCTGGAGCCTCCAACGTGATTGACCTACATAAAAGAAAATTGTAGAAACAGCATTATACTATGCATTGTAATTATCCAAATGGGCTTACAATATTTATCTGTTATGCCGAATAAAATACCTTTATGTATTTCATGTGTTTACATTTGTATGATTTGAGACCATTTCAATGTGATTTGAAGCCTGACAATACACATTTTTAGCATTTGTCTGTTTTTCAATGGGGTCCAAATTATCTAAAAAATTAGAACCAATCTAGGAAAACCTATGTCTTATTCAGAATCGGCACCACAAAGTTACTCCAAAATCACTCTTTTATGATTGGCAATAAAAGAAGCGTTGACCAGTGTATGTAGAGGATGCTGGGGTTTGTATGTTTTAGTGTGCAGTTGTGAATGCTGGTGCCACACCAAATAGGTACCCTTATGATCATTGATAATAGATGTATTATGTATGTGGATGGCAGAGAAGGGATAGAGTATGTCTCCATTTGACGAACCACAGCAGAGGAAGATTAGCAGAGCTAGATGAGGCTGCAGTGGAGACCAAATCAAAACAAAAAAACAAAACATAACCTATTCATATCTTTAACTAGAACAACATAATTGAAACAGATGTGCACATTTTGTGCAGAATTTGATTCAATTATAAACATATACCAATAGTGTACAATCAAATAACACTCTCTCTTCTGCATGTCTTAGCAGTAGAACACTCCACTTATAATAACCATTGAGCAAGGGTGTAGCACTTAAGTCCTCGCTTTGTTAATAATGAGGACAAACCTGATCATTTTACCTAGTGCTCACTTTCTATATAAATCAGAAAAAAAAATTCTCCCGGATTTTCTCCAGTGCTGCCCGATGAAAGGGAAAAAAGATTAAACACGCTAAATTAAATAGTGATGTTTGTGTATATTTCAAAGACCAAGAAATATATGAAAACAGATCCTCTATTTGTTCACCACACAAGGACAAAAACTATGAAAAGACACATTTGCAAGGTGGATCAGACAAACGAAAATACAGGCCCCAGTCCATGGAGGGGGTGGCATTTTAAAACTGGGCTTGCGGAAATGTAGAACATGTGAACCACAAGCATGCTAGTTGACAATGTTGAAGCATCTGTTTGACATCAGCCTGTTTAAATTTTACAGCTCAAATGATAAATTTATTATTTACATAATAACCCTTTTATTCTATATTTGTATGTTTTTGGAATTCTCCACTTTTGTTGCAGATTTTCCTTTTAGGTTTTGTTGTTTTTGTTGTTGTTATTATTATTGTTTGATGGAACATATCTGCATGAAAGCCATGACAATGATTTAGAAATTAGCTTTTATCTGTGTAGCATAGGTTAGACAAAAAAAGCTTCTTGGTTGCTATCATTTTAGTGCAGATTGCATCTTTGAGCAATTTTGGTAAATAGCCCTCTTTATCATTCCTAAATTGATGTTTATTTAATTGTAATATTTTAAAAAAAGTAGCTTGTCTGCTTCAGATATTCAAATGTTGCTTATGTAATAATAATGCAATTTTTGCTGTTAACTCAGTGTAAATTTGTGAAAACAAAAGGTATGACTTTTGTGAGTCTTGTATACAAAACAGTAATCATGGATACTTTCTGTTTATGAACTTTGAGGAGCAAACAGGCTTATTTTTCATACCTGGTCGTAGGTGACAACCAGCATTCAGCTGAGGCTGCATGATGTGTATTTGACAAAAAATTAATCACAAACCTACCTGTTCTGTCTAGCAATAATTAATGGTCGTCTTTTTAGATCACATGTTCACTATTTTTTTCCAAAACTTCAGAGAGTTATTTTCAAAGCTAGCACTTTGCAGGAGCTCTTTGGTTCTCTCCCTAAAATTAAAATACCATCACAACTTATATACCACTACAACTCATTGTGATTTATTCAGAGATATCATTAACCAAATAAGACCTAGTAATCCAATTGTGTAGTATTCTAAATTAGCTCATGAATGTGTTAAGAGAATAGAGAGAGAACATTTTTAAATGGAATAACCGAATAGTCACAGTGCTTAAGGTATATAAAAAATAAGATGAAAAAATGACAGAGTAAGTTTATGCAAAACAGTTTATTATTGGTCTACAGGTAAATGTAATGAATATTCATTAACCACATGGTGGTTGAAATAAAATCAGCTTTCCACCTTTGCCTTTCTGCCTGACCTCAGTGAGAAGGGGGCATTGTATAAGTATAGACGGAACTTCACAACCAGGTGTGAATCATAATATTTTACGAAATAGCCAGAAATACGACAAGTAGAAAACATAACATTGCCTAAAATATTGTTTATTTGGGACACTACTCCATTCTATAGTTTGCCGTCCAGGTAGACCTTTCTGTTTAACGTATTGAGTGTAATTCATTCTCCGGAGTATGAATATGCACAGGGACTTGCTCAAATAAGAATTGCTTTTATAAGGACATTTCTTATTTGAAATTATAAATCTGACCATGTATCAGTATCATAAATTTCTATCTGACGTGATCTGATAACTGTGTTGAGGAGATGACGATCAGGACATAATCAACTATAGGGTGCCTGGTTATGGCAAATGGGCAGTTAAACAACAATATTTTGTTTCACAGGGTGTTTAGGTGTGGCTTTGAGTAGTAAATTATATGAGTATTCTAGAGGCTTGACTGTCTGCACTGTGTAGTATTTTGTTTGTATGTGTACTTCTTAGTTGTTGCATTACCTGTGTTTATGAGCTCCGGTCCTTGCTTTCTACATTAGTAGGCACTTGGTGAGCGATTTGAGTGCTTATTTATAGCTATGTATTTTTCTTTAAAAGAACACATTTTTTATTTTTTTTCTATTTTGCTTGATGGAGCTTAGTGCAAACTACTGTCAATGAAATGCAACCATTTAGGATATAGGTTATGGGGAACACAGGGTGTACTACAAAATAGGTATGAGTAGAAAAACACTTACATTTTCTTAATGTATTCTTTCTCGCTCTCTTGCGCGCTCATTGTAGGGGTAAAGAAATTCAGTTTGAGATGTGTATTAATTTTTCCTACTTTTCATTCCTTGCCTTTGATCTCTCTATTTTAACAAGATTCGGTTTTGGGGGGGGTGTTTTTGGTTCGGGCATATCTTCCTTGTGGCCCTGGTGAAGTCTGTTTTTTAAGTGTAGTTATGTATCCTTGTAAAGCACTTTTGAAATGTATGTAGTTCTATAGCTCTTTTGTTATAGATGAATATAGCTCTTAGGCTGGTGCTGTGTAATGAGCACTGTGTTTTAATATGTCTGTGCTGCGAATGATCATAGTTCTTTTGGCAGTAGTATACCCAGTGTTTGCTGTTTCTGAAAACTGTGCTTTTCTGCATCCTCTGTAGGCTTTGCTGGTGTGTCTTTCGCTCAGGCGCATTCATGGCACTACTTAGGCCTACTTATTGCCTTGTTTTTGCTAAGGCTTCTGAGCAGTTCTGGTTGGTATGGTGTTCGTTTTCTGTGTTTTTTTTTTTTTTGGGTGGAGTATGCCAGAGTTTCCACTCAGGGTCATTCCACATCAAATCAGCACAGGGTTTCAAACTGACTCTTTCAGATTGTAATGAAATTTGGTATAATAAATACTGCCATGGGTGTAAAGAAAACCCCCAAATCTTAGGCTGATATGTACACTGGTTTTGAAGTTATATGGCTTTTTAAAGCTGCAATTTTTTTTAATAGCATTTGTAGCTCACCCAATTGGGCTATAGGGTTGGGCAAGGTCTCGTTTTAAACCTCTTTTTATGTGCTTTCATATGATTTATAACACAGCAGTATGTTTTAATGGAATTTAAAATTGTAAAATTTTCAAATCAAAATTTAGATTTTCTCAAAAATCCATATTTTTAAAAACATCTCAAAAATTGTTCATACTGTTGTTAATAAATCCCCAAAGTTGTTTATTTTGGGATCATTTGCTACAAGAGCTGTCATTTGGACTGTTTGTTAAAATAATGAAAATGAGAACTATCTAGGCCTGTTCTTAACTTTTAATTTATCTCTTTGATGAATATTATGTACACAGTATATTAATACTGGGTTTTTTTTTTTAATCATATTTATTATATTCATAATCATGAGATTGAAACATATATAGCTATGTCAGTGGATAAACTAACAAAGCATATAAAACAAAATTTATGTACATTTAATAATATAACTCAGGATAACACATAAATAGGTGGATGCACAGGACAATGCTAACCAGGGACCCAGCAAATGGAGCCTGTGAATACACTTGCCAGGAGGCAGATAAACTTCCCCATCTCCAGAATGTATTCTATACTTGGAGTTGTACTTGCAAAACCATATCTGATAATACTTATGACTGGCATTTCTAACCTTGTACATGTAGCACTCATGGCCCATAACATCATTTACTAGTGTTCACCAGTTTTAAAAGTCAGGGGAAACGGAAATATTTAAAACACTTAAAGTATGTGAAAAACATAAAAGTAAGAAAGCTTACTACAGATGATTACCATTTGGTGCTGCTGCTTTGGATGAATGGTGCCACATTATGGGTTGAAACTGGCTAAAAGTTTCATTTGTGATTTAGTATTTCCATTTCAGAAAGCGTGTACATTCCACCTGTTAGATTTAATGGATTTGCCTTACTCAGAACATCTACCATAGTAATCCATAAAATATTTGGCTCCTTTGGGTATGAAAAAGATGGTGATGGACCAGTTGGATGGAGGAATGTCACTTTCACTTCATCAATGTTTTCATCTATTTCCAGAGCAGTTATATAACTTCTGATGTCATCAAGTGGGAGTTTTTCTTAGGCTGTTCTCACTGTCTGTTCAAATGAATTTTGTGAGAAGGAAAACCTCTTCACATAGATTTCTGTTGTGGATGCTGAATGTATGAAAGCATGGAATTTCAGGGTCCCAGGGATTGATACTGTGTTTTTGAAGTGATCATCTAGAAATATTGCTGTCTCAATATGTTCTTCTTGTGTGGAGAAAGTAAAATGCATTATTGTAATGTTTTTCTCTGCCCAGTCTCAAGTTGTGGTGTAAGAATCTTTTATTAGAATTATTACTTTTGTGGCCTAGCTGACGGGATGGGGGTGTACTTAGCAGGACTAGCATACCTCATTATTTACCATTTACAGCTACTCAAGGCGCTCATTGGAAGTTTGTATATTTATTTCTATTGTTTTGATTACTGTACTTGTATACTTATACATATTACTGTGGCAGTAGAGGTTCAATATCTGTAAAGCAGGGCCGGACTGGCACTTCTGGCAAATGCCAGAAGGGCCGATGGCCAGATGGGCCGGTCCGCATGTCCGCCAGAGCAGCAGCACTTCCATGCACGCTGCTCGGCGGACTGAGAGTCAGTGACGTGCCATCTATGCAAGTAATCACATGGGACGGCACCTGTCACGTGTTGCCGTCCCATGTGATTACTTGCATAGACGGCATGTCACTGACTCTCAGTCCTCCGAGCAGCGCGCATGGAAGTGCTGCTGCTTGGGACCGGCACCATCTTTAAAAATGGACTACAACTACTATGATCAAGTCAGTTTAACTGTGTGCTTAAATTTTTTAAAGGCTATCTTGACTTCACTTTAGGAAACCTCCCTCTTTTTGTACTTATTCCATCCCCCATGTAGCAATATAAATGCTCTATTTCATTCTATTGATTAGAGGTGATAAATTACTTTGTTCTGCCACTATGAGCTGCAGTGCCTTCTTTAAATATATAGTGCATTCTTCATCCTGTCTGTAAGTAACATGTGGAATCTCATTTGCTAAATAAAAGGGGCTAGTACATAGTCGTTGAAGTCCAAAAGTGAACAACTCTATTGGCAACATATAATCTATGTAATGGGATACGTAATAAAATAAAAATCACTATATTTCCTTTAATTCAACAATGCCCCATGTTGGCCACACCCACAACACAGTGTAGTCACGCCCTTTTCAGCGGCACATACTTTCTTTCCTGCTGGAACTGAGGTGGGCCTGTGTACTTATGAATGCCAGGGCTGATTTTTAGTCCCAGTCCGGCCCTGCTCAAAGACACTGATTGCGATATAATGATGTCACTTTCTTTTAATATTGTGACGTAATAATCGTCAGTATTTTACTGCTTGAACGTGCTTTGAAACTCTTGTACATTATATGCTGATAGTCACAACTGTGATGCTTGTATACTGTGTACTCTATTTTAATATTAATAAAACCAAACATTTATAAAAAAAAGAATCTGGGGGGGCGTGGCTTGCAAGCCAGCATGGCCGGATGCTTATGAATGAGCTCCGGTCGGCACTTACTAAAAGAGACCCAAAACGGGACGTGTGAGGGGAATTTGGAGTCACCTAGCACCCGGTGACGAAACCGCAGCATCTGAATACTCAGAATTTTGGAGAGTGGGTTCCCCGTTGAGGGTGGTCAGCTCTTCACCCGGAGCGCGCTTGGGCGCCATTGAGGTGCCTGCACCATCCCACGGCTGGCTGGTGATCTCAGCAGCAGTGATCTTAGTAGCAGTGTCCCCAGCGTTGCCAGCGCTAAACGGAGTCTGGGCTAGTGAGGCTGTGTATACCTGCCGCGAGAAGCTTGCAGCCTGGTGGTTGGGTAAGGCTGAAGTTCTCTAAGTTTTGGCGCGAACGGCCCTCCGCAGCGGATGTGGTTTTGGACTTGCAAGTGCAAATACATAATACACAGTGTATTACAGAAAGTGCAAGGTACGCACTAAAGTAAAATAAGAAAGAAAAGTGACATACTTAAAGTTGGGTGTATAGCCGTGGAAAAGCACCTCTGTCTATTTCTGCATCTTAATTCAATAGATATTTTTGTTGTGCAACTCAGAGGTTATTCAACAGAGATTTGTTGTACTAAAGCTGAGTTGAGCTCCATTTAGTGGCAATTGAGCGCATTGCAGTACAACAAAAAAGGAAAAAAAATATATATATATTTTAGCAGCTGCAAATACCCAGTTTTGACTTCTCAATTCCTAAATTTTTCTACAAGTCACATAGGAAAGCAACTCGCCTATCTCTACGAAACTAAGTCTTGAGATGTAACGTTCAAATGTAATTTGGAGGGATTAACACCCACTCTGTTTTAATATTGAATGGGACTAATTTAATTTCGTCTGCCTAGAGTATTTGTTTCTTACCTTCTTCATTTGCAATGGATAAATTCTTTAACTCATCCACGAGTGGTAAACCACAAGGCACTGAATCTGATCGTAAAAGAGGAGCGATGAATGCTGGTCAGGGCAACAAATCATCTGATAAAGATGCAAATGATAATTCAACTACTATGGTTGCCAACCCTCCATCTCCACCTCGATTCAGTCAGTCGGTGACGGATACGCCAGCTCTTTCATATGAATCTGTTGTACGGGCCATCAAAGAGACTATGGAACCATTAATGCAGCAACAGATGAATACCCTTACAGCGGCTATACAAGAGCTCAAAGAGCAGGTGTCGCAGACCACTAAACAAGTCCAAGTGAACGAGTTA
>NW_027447564.1:40000-90582 GCF_038048845.1 Mixophyes fleayi | reverse complement strand
TAATCGCAAAACAGTCATTTATTCATTGCCGTCCAAAAACAATGCTTTTTTACACTCCAGTCTCCCTTTCTCTTGGAAACAATGACTTACATCAATCCTTTTACATAATTCTTGTTTCTCCTGAAATTTCTAACATTGCCCACAATTATCAACTTTCTAAGTCTTTCTGAGCAGGAGAAACCGCAAAATATAGTCATTTCTTCATTGCCGTCCAAAAACAACGCTTTTTTACACTCCTGTCTCCCTTTCTCCTGGAAACAATGACTTACATCAATCCTTTTACATAATTCTTGTTTCTCATGACATTTCTAACATTGCCCACAATTATCAACTTTCTAAGTCTTTCTGAGCAGGAGAAATCGCAAAACATAGTCATTTCTTCATTGCCGTCCAAAAACAACACTTTTTTACACTCCTGTCTCCCTTTCTCTTGGAAACAATGACTTACATCAATACTTTTACATAATTCTTGTTTCTCCTGACATTTCTAACATTGCCCACAATTATCAACTTTCTAAGTCTTTCTGAGCAAGAGAAATCGCAAAACAGTCATTTATTCATTGCCGTCCAAAAACAATGCTTTTTTACACTCCAGTCTCCCTTTCTCTTGGAAACAATGACTTACATCAATCCTTTTACATAATTCTTGTTTCTCCTGACATTTCTAACATTGCCCACAATTATCAACTTTCTAAGTCTTTCTGAGCAGGAGAAACTGCAAAATATAGTCATTTCTTCATTGCCGTCCAAAAACAACGCTTTTTTACACTCCTGTCTCCCTTTCTCCTGGAAACAATGACTTACATCAATCCTTTTACATAATTCTTGTTTCTCATGACATTTCTAACATTGCCCACAATTATCAACTTTCTAAGTCTTTCTGAGCAGGAGAAATCGCAAAACATAGTCATTTCTTCATTGCCGTCCAAAAACAACACTTTTTTACACTCCTGTCTCCCTTTCTCTTGGAAACAATGACTTACATCAATACTTTTACATAATTCTTGTTTCTCCTGACATTTCTAACATTGCCCACAATTATCAACTTTCTAAGTCTTTCTGAGCAAGAGAAATCGCAAAACAGTCATTTATTCATTGCCGTCCAAAAACAATGCTTTTTTACACTCCAGTCTCCCTTTCTCTTGGAAACAATGACTTACATCAATCCTTTTACATAATTCTTGTTTCTCATGACATTTCTAACATTGCCCACAAATATCAACTTTCTAAGTCTTTCTGAGCAGGAGAAATCGCAAAACATAGTCATTTCTTCATTGCAGTCCAAAAACAACCCTTTTTTACACTCCAGTCTCCCTTTCTCTTGGAAACAATGACTTACATCAATCCTTTTACATAATTCTTGTTTCTCATGACATTTCTAACATTGTCCACAATTATCAACTTTCTAAGTCTTTCTGAGCAGGAGAAATCGCAAAACATAGTCATTTCTTCATTGCAGTCCAAAAACAACGCTTTTTTACACTCCAGTCTCCCTTTCTCTTGGAAACAATGACTTACATCAATCCTTTTACATAATTCTTGTTTCTCCTGACATTTCTAACATTGCCCACAATTATCAACTTTCTAAGTCTTTTTGAGCAGGAGAAATCGCAGAACATAGTCATTTCTTCATTGCAGTCCAAAAACAACGCTTTTTTACACTCCTGTCTCAATTTCTCTTGGAAACAATGACTTACATCAATCCTTTTACATAATTCTTGTTTCTCCTGACATTTCTAACATTGCCCACAATTATCAACTTTCTAAGTCTTTCTGAGCAGGAGAAATCGCAAAACATAGTCATTACTTCATTGCCGTCCAAAAACAACACTTTTTTACACTCCTGTCTCCCTTTCTCTTGGAAACAATGACTTACATCAATACTTTTACATAATTCTTGTTTCTCCTGACATTTCTAACATTGCCCACAATTATCAACTTTCTAAGTCTTTTTGAGCAGGAGAAATCGCAGAACATAGTCATTTCTTCATTGCAGTCCAAAAACAACGCTTTTTTACACTCCTGTCTCCATTTCTCTTGGAAACAATGACTTACATCAATCCTTTTACATAATTCTTGTTTCTCCTGACATTTCTAACATTGCCCACAATTATCAACTTTCTAAGTCTTTCTGAGCAGGAGAAACCGCAAAATATAGTCATTTCTTCATTGCCGTCCAAAAACAACGCTATTTTACACTCCTGTCTCCCTTTCTCCTGGAAACAATGACTTACATCAATCCTTTTACATAATTCTTGTTTCTCATGACATTTCTAACATTGCCCACAATTATCAACTTTCTAAGTCTTTCTGAGCAGGAGAAATCGCAAAACATAGTAATTTCTTCATTGCAGTCCAAAAACAACGCTTTTTTACACTCCAGTCTCCCTTTCTCTTGGAAACAATGACTTACATCAATCCTTTTACATAATTCTTGTTTCTCCTGACATTTCTAACATTGCCCACAATTATCAACTTTCTAAGTCTTTCTGAGCAGGAGAAATCGCAAAATATAGTAATTTCTTCATTGCCGTCCAAAAACAACGCTTTTTTACACTCCTGTCTCCCCTTCTCCTGGAAACAATGACTTACATCAATCCTTTTACATAATTCTTGTTTCTCATGACATTTCTAACATTGCCCACAATTATCAACTTTCTAAGTCTTTCTGAGCAAGAGAAATCGCAAAACAGTCATATATTCATTGCCGTCCAAAAACAATGCTTTTTTACACTCCAGTCTCCCTTTCTCTTGGAAACAATGACTTACATCAATCCTTTTACATAATTCTTGTTTCTCCTGACATTTCTAACATTGCCCACAAATATCAACTTTCTAAGTCTTTCTGAGCAGGAGAAATCGCAGAACATAGTCATTTCTTCATTGCAGTCCAAAAACAACGCTTTTTTACACTCCAGTCTCCCTTTCTCTTGGAAACAATGACTTACATCAATCCTTTTACATAATTCTTGTTTCTCATGACATTTCTAACATTGTCCACAATTATCAACTTTCTAAGTCTTTCTGAGCAGGAGAAATCGCAAAACATAGTCATTTCTTCATTGCAGTCCAAAAACAACGCTTTTTTACACTCCAGTCTCCCTTTCTCTTGGAAACAATGACTTACATCAATCCTTTTACATAATTCTTGTTTCTCCTGACATTTCTAACATTGCCCACAATTATCAACTTTCTAAGTCTTTCTGAGCAGGAGAAATCGCAAAATATAGTAATTTCTTCATTGCCGTCCAAAAACAACGCTTTTTTACACTCCTGTCTCCCCTTCTCCTGGAAACAATGACTTACATCAATCCTTTTACATAATTCTTGTTTCTCATGACATTTCTAACATTGCCCACAAATATCAACTTTCTAAGTCTTTCTGAGCAGGAGAAATCGCAAAACATAGTCATTTCTTCATTGCAGTCCAAAAACAACGCTTTTTTACACTCCAGTCTCCCTTTCTCTTGGAAACAATGACTTACATCAATCCTTTTACATAATTCTTGTTTCTCATGACATTTCTAACATTGTCCACAATTATCAACTTTCTAAGTCTTTCTGAGCAGGAGAAATCGCAAAACATAGTCATTTCTTCATTGCAGTCCAAAAACAACGCTTTTTTACACTCCAGTCTCCCTTTCTCTTGGAAACAATGACTTACATCAATCCTTTTACATAATTCTTGTTTCTCCTGACATTTCTAACATTGCCCACAATTATCAACTTTCTAAGTCTTTTTGAGCAGGAGAAATCGCAGAACATAGTCATTTCTTCATTGCAGTCCAAAAACAACGCTTTTTTACACTCCTGTCTCCATTTCTCTTGGAAACAATGACTTACATCAATCCTTTTACATAATTCTTGTTTCTCCTGACATTTCTAACATTGCCCACAATTATCAACTTTCTAAGTCTTTCTGAGCAGGAGAAATCGCAAAACATAGTCATTACTTCATTGCCGTCCAAAAACAACACTTTTTTACACTCCTGTCTCCCTTTCTCTTGGAAACAATGACTTACATCAATACTTTTACATAATTCTTGTTTCTCCTGACATTTCTAACATTGCCCACAATTATCAACTTTCTAAGTCTTTTTGAGCAGGAGAAATCGCAGAACATAGTCATTTCTTCATTGCAGTCCAAAAACAACGCTTTTTTACACTCCTGTCTCCATTTCTCTTGGAAACAATGACTTACATCAATCCTTTTACATAATTCTTGTTTCTCCTGACATTTCTAACATTGCCCACAATTATCAACTTTCTAAGTCTTTCTGAGCAGGAGAAACCGCAAAATATAGTCATTTCTTCATTGCCGTCCAAAAACAATGCTATTTTACACTCCTGTCTCCCTTTCTCCTGGAAACAATGACTTACATCAATCCTTTTACATAATTCTTGTTTCTCATGACATTTCTAACATTGCCCACAATTATCAACTTTCTAAGTCTTTCTGAGCAGGAGAAATCGCAAAACATAGTAATTTCTTCATTGCAGTCCAAAAACAACGCTTTTTTACACTCCAGTCTCCCTTTCTCTTGGAAACAATGACTTACATCAATCCTTTTACATAATTCTTGTTTCTCCTGACATTTCTAACATTGCCCACAATTATCAACTTTCTAAGTCTTTCTGAGCAGGAGAAATCGCAAAATATAGTAATTTCTTCATTGCCGTCCAAAAACAACGCTTTTTTACACTCCTGTCTCCCCTTCTCCTGGAAACAATGACTTACATCAATCCTTTTACATAATTCTTGTTTCTCATGACATTTCTAACATTGCCCACAATTATCAACTTTCTAAGTCTTTCTGAGCAAGAGAAATCGCAAAACAGTCATATATTCATTGCCGTCCAAAAACAATGCTTTTTTACACTCCAGTCTCCCTTCTCTTGGAAACAATGACTTACATCAATCCTTTTACATAATTCTTGTTTCTCCTGACATTTCTAACATTGCCCACAAATATCAACTTTCTAAGTCTTTCTGAGCAGGAGAAATCGCAGAACATAGTCATTTCTTCATTGCAGTCCAAAAACAACGCTTTTTTACACTCCAGTCTCCCTTTCTCTTGGAAACAATGACTTACATCAATCCTTTTACATAATTCTTGTTTCTCATGACATTTCTAACATTGTCCACAATTATCAACTTTCTAAGTCTTTCTGAGCAGGAGAAATCGCAAAACATAGTCATTTCTTCATTGCAGTCCAAAAACAACGCTTTTTTACACTCCAGTCTCCCTTTCTCTGGAAACAATGACTTACATCAATCCTTTTACATAATTCTTGTTTCTCCTGACATTTCTAACATTGCCCACAATTATCAACTTTCTAAGTCTTTCTGAGCAGGAGAAATCGCAAAATATAGTAATTTCTTCATTGCCGTCCAAAAACAACGCTTTTTTACACTCCTGTCTCCCCTTCTCCTGGAAACAATGACTTACATCAATCCTTTTACATAATTCTTGTTTCTCATGACATTCTAACATTGCCCACAAATATCAACTTTCTAAGTCTTTCTGAGCAGGAGAAATCGCAAAACATAGTCATTTCTTCATTGCAGTCCAAAAACAACGCTTTTTTACACTCCAGTCTCCCTTTCTCTTGGAAACAATGACTTACATCAATCCTTTTACATAATTCTTGTTTCTCATGACATTTCTAACATTGTCCACAATTATCAACTTTCTAAGTCTTTCTGAGCAGGAGAAATCGCAAAACATAGTCATTTCTTCATTGCAGTCCAAAAACAACGCTTTTTTACACTCCAGTCTCCCTTTCTCTTGGAAACAATGACTTACATCAATCCTTTTACATAATTCTTGTTTCTCCTGACATTTCTAACATTGCCCACAATTATCAACTTTCTAAGTCTTTCTGAGCAGGAGAAATCGCAAAATATAGTCATTTCTTCATTGCCGTCCAAAAACAACGCTTTTTTACACTCCTGTCTCCCTTTCTCCTGGAAACAATGACTTACATCAATCCTTTTACATAATTCTTGTTTCTCATGACATTTCTAACATTGTCCACAATTATCAACTTTCTAAGTCTTTCTGAGCAGGAGAAATCGCAAAACATAGTCATTTCTTCATTGCAGTCCAAAAACAACGCTTTTTTACACTCCAGTCTCCCTTTCTCTTGGAAACAATGACTTACATCAATCCTTTTACATATTCTTGTTTCTCATGACATTTCTAACATTGTCCACAATTATCAACTTTCTAAGTCTTTCTGAGCAGGAGAAATCGCAAAACATAGTCATTTCTTCATTGCAGTCCAAAAACAACGCTTTTTTACACTCCAGTCTCCCTTTCTCTTGGAAACAATGACTTACATCAATCCTTTTACATAATTCTTGTTTCTCCTGACATTTCTAACATTGCCCACAATTATCAACTTTCTAAGTCTTTCTGAGCAGGAGAAATCGCAAAATATAGTCATTTCTTCATTGCGTCCAAAAACAACGCTTTTTTACACTCCTGTCTCCCTTTCTCCTGGAAACAATGACTTACATCAATCCTTTTACATAATTCTTGTTTCTCATGACATTTCTAACATTGTCCACAATTATCAACTTTCTAAGTCTTTCTGAGCAGGAGAAATCGCAAAACATAGTCATTTCTTCATTGCAGTCCAAAAACAATGCTTTTTTACACTCCAGTCTCCCTTTCTCTTGGAAACAATGACTTACATCAATCCTTTTACATAATTCTTGTTTCTCCTGACATTTCTAACATTGCCCACAATTATCAACTTTCTAAGTCTTTCTGAGCAGGAGAAATCGCAAAATATAGTCATTTCTTCATTGCCGTCCAAAAACAACGCTTTTTTACACTCCTGTCTCCCTTTCTCCTTGGAAACAATGACTTACATCAATCCTTTTACATAATTCTTGTTTCTCATGACATTTCTAACATTGCCCACAATTATCAACTTTCTAAGTCTTTCTGAGCAGTAGAAATCGCAAAATATAGTAATTTCTTCATTGCCGTCCAAAAACAACGCTTTTTTACACTCCTGTCTCCCCTTCTCCTGGAAACAATGACTTACATCAATCCTTTTACATAATTCTTGTTTCTCATGACATTTCTAACATTGCCCACAATTATCAACTTTCTAAGTCTTTCTGAGCAAGAGAAATCGCAAAACAGTCATTTATTCATTGCCGTCCAAAAACAATGCTTTTTTACACTCCAGTCTCCCTTTCTCTTGGAAACAATGACTTACATCAATCCTTTTACATAATTCTTGTTTCTCATGACATTTCTAACATTGCCCACAATTATCAACTTTCTAAGTCTTTCTGAGCAAGAGAAATCGCAAAACAGTCATTTATTCATTGCCGTCCAAAAACAATGCTTTTTTACACTCCAGTCTCCCTTTCTCTTGGAAACATTGACTTACATCAATCCTTTTACATAATTCTTGTTTCTCCTGACATTTCTAACATTGCCCACAATTATCAACTTTCTAAGTCTTTCTGAGCAAGAGAAATCGCAAAACAGTCATTTATTCATTGCCGTCCAAAAACAATGCTTTTTTACACTCCAGTCTCCCTTTCTCTTGGAAACAATGACTTACATCAATCCTTTTACATAATTCTTGTTTCTCCTGACATTTCTAACATTGCCCACAAATATCAACTTTCTAAGTCTTTCTGAGCAGGAGAAATCGCAGAAAATATTCATTTCTTCATTGCAGTCCAAAAACAACGCTTTTTTACACTCCAGTCTCCCTTTCTCTTGGAAACAATGACTTACATCAATCCTTTTACATAATTCTTGTTTCTCATGACATTTCTAACATTGTCCACAATTATCAACTTTCTAAGTCTTTCTGAGCAGGAGAAATCGCAAAACATAGTCATTTCTTCATTGCAGTCCAAAAACAACGCTTTTTACACTCCAGTCTCCCTTTCTCTTGGAAACAATGACTTACATCAATCCTTTTACATAATTCTTTTTTCTCCTGACATTTCTAACATTGCCCACAATTATCAACTTTCTAAGTCTTTCTGAGCAGGAGAAACCGCAAAATATAGTCATTTCTTCATTGCCGTCCAAAAACAACGCTTTTTTACACTCCTGTCTCCCTTTCTCCTGGAAACAATGACTTACATCAATCCTTTTACATAATTCTTGTTTCTCATGACATTTCTAACATTGCCCACAATTATCAACTTTCTAAGTCTTTCTGAGCAGGAGAAATCGCAAAACATAGTCATTTCTTCATTGCCGTCCAAAAACAACACTTTTTTACACTCTGTCTCCCTTTCTCTTGGAAACAATGACTTACATCAATACTTTTACATAATTCTTGTTTCTCCTGACATTTCTAACATTGCCCACAATTATCAACTTTCTAAGTCTTTCTGAGCAAGAGAAATCGCAAAACAGTCATTTATTCATTGCCGTCCAAAAACAATGCTTTTTTACACTCCAGTCTCCCTTTCTCTTGGAAACAATGACTTACATCAATCCTTTTACATAATTCTTGTTTCTCCTGACATTTCTAACATTGCCCACAATTATCAACTTTCTAAGTCTTTCTGAGCAGGAGAAATCGCAAAACATAGTCATTTCTTCATTGCAGTCCAAAAACAACGCTTTTTTACACTCCAGTCTCCCTTTCTCTTGGAAACAATGACTTACATCAATCCTTTTACATAATTCTTGTTTCTCCTGACATTTCTAACATTGCCCACAATTATCAACTTTCTAAGTCTTTCTGAGCAGGAGAAATCGCAAAATATAGTCATTTCTTCATTGCCGTCCAAAAACAACGCTTTTTTACACTCCTGTCTCCCTTTCTCCTGGAAACAATGACTTACATCAATCCTTTTACATAATTCTTGTTTCTCATGACATTTCTAACATTGTCCACAATTATCAACTTTCTAAGTCTTTCTGAGCAGGAGAAATCGCAAAACATAGTCATTTCTTCATTGCAGTCCAAAAACAACGCTTTTTTACACTCCAGTCTCCCTTTCTCTTGGAAACAATGACTTACATCAATCCTTTTACATAATTCTTGTTTCTCCTGACATTTCTAACATTGCCCACAATTATCAACTTTCTAAGTCTTTCTGAGCAGTAGAAATCGCAAAATATAGTAATTTCTTCATTGCCGTCCAAAAACAACGCTTTTTTACACTCCTGTCTCCCCTTCTCCTGGAAACAATGACTTACATCAATCCTTTTACATAATTCTTGTTTCTCATGACATTTCTAACATTGCCCACAATTATCAACTTTCTAAGTCTTTCTGAGCAAGAGAAATCGCAAAACAGTCATTTATTCATTGCCGTCCAAAAACAATGCTTTTTTACACTCCAGTCTCCCTTTCTCTTGGAAACAATGACTTACATTAATCCTTTTACATAATTCTTGTTTCTCATGACATTTCTAACATTGTCCACAATTATCAACTTTCTAAGTCTTTCTGAGCAGGAGAAATCGCAAAACATAGTCATTTCTTCATTGCAGTCCAAAAACAACGCTTTTTTACACTCCAGTCTCCCTTTCTCTTGGAAACAATGACTTACATCAATCCTTTTACATAATTCTTTTTTCTCCTGACATTTCTAACATTGCCCACAATTATCAACTTTCTAAGTCTTTCTGAGCAGGAGAAACCGCAAAATATAGTCATTTCTTCATTGCCGTCCAAAAACAACGCTTTTTTACACTCCTGTCTCCCTTTCTCCTGGAAACAATGACTTACATCAATCCTTTTACATAATTCTTGTTTCTCATGACATTTCTAACATTGCCCACAATTATCAACTTTCTAAGTCTTTCTGAGCAGGAGAAATCGCAAAACATAGTCATTTCTTCATTGCCGTCCAAAAACAACACTTTTTTACACTCCTGTCTCCCTTTCTCTTGGAAACAATGACTTACATCAATACTTTTACATAATTCTTGTTTCTCCTGACATTTCTAACATTGCCCACAATTATCAACTTTCTAAGTCTTTCTGAGCAAGAGAAATCGCAAAACAGTCATTTATTCATTGCCGTCCAAAAACAATGCTTTTTTACACTCCAGTCTCCCTTTCTCTTGGAAACAATGACTTACATCAATCCTTTTACATAATTCTTGTTTCTCCTGACATTTCTAACATTGCCCACAATTATCAACTTTCTAAGTCTTTCTGAGCAGGAGAAATCGCAAAACATAGTCATTTCTTCATTGCAGTCCAAAAACAACGCTTTTTTACACTCCAGTCTCCCTTTCTCTTGGAAACAATGACTTACATCAATCCTTTTACATAATTCTTGTTTCTCCTGACATTTCTAACATTGCCCACAATTATCAACTTTCTAAGTCTTTCTGAGCAGGAGAAATCGCAAAATATAGTCATTTCTTCATTGCCGTCCAAAAACAACGCTTTTTTACACTCCTGTCTCCCTTTCTCCTGGAAACAATGACTTACATCAATCCTTTTACATAATTCTTGTTTCTCCTGACATTTCTAACATTGCCCACAATTATCAACTTTCTAAGTCTTTCTGAGCAGGAGAAATCGCAAAATATAGTAATTTCTTCATTGCCGTCCAAAAACAACGCTTTTTTACACTCCTGTCTCCCCTTCTCCTGGAAACAATGACTTACATCAATCCTTTTACATAATTCTTGTTTCTCATGACATTTCTAACATTGCCCACAATTATCAACTTTCTAAGTCTTTCTGAGCAAGAGAAATCGCAAAACAGTCATTTATTCATTGCCGTCCAAAAACAATGCTTTTTTACACTCCAGTCTCCCTTTCTCTTGGAAACAATGACTTACATCAATCCTTTTACATAATTCTTGTTTCTCCTGACATTTCTAACATTGCCCTCAAATATCAACTTTCTAAGTCTTTCTGAGCAGGAGAAACCGCAAAACATAGTCATTTCTTCATTGCAGTCCAAAAACAACGCTTTTTTACACTCCAGTCTCCCTTTCTCTTGGAAACAATGACTTACATCAATCCTTTTACATAATTCTTGTTTCTCCTGACATTTCTAACATTGCCCACAATTATCAACTTTCTAAGTCTTTCTGAGCAGGAGAAATCGCAAAATATAGTAATTTCTTCATTGCCGTCCAAAAACAACGCTTTTTTACACTCCTGTCTCCCCTTCTCCTGGCAACAATGACTTACATCAATCCTTTTACATAATTCTTGTTTCTCATGACATTTCTAACATTGCCCACAAATATCAACTTTCTAAGTCTTTCTGAGCAGGAGAAATCGCAAAACATAGTCATTTCTTCATTGCAGTCCAAAAACAACGCTTTTTTACACTCCAGTCTCCCTTTCTCCTGGAAACAATGACTTACATCAATCCTTTTACATAATTCTTGTTTCTCATGACATTTCTAACATTGTCCACAATTATCAACTTTCTAAGTCTTTCTGAGCAGGAGAAATCGCAAAACATAGTCATTTCTTCATTGCAGTCCAAAAACAACGCTTTTTTACACTCCAGTCTCCCTTTCTCTTGGAAACAATGACTTACATCAATCCTTTTACATAATTCTTGTTTCTCCTGACATTTCTAACATTGCCCACAATTATCAACTTTCTAAGTCTTTCTGAGCAGTAGAAATCGCAAAATATAGTAATTTCTTCATTGCCGTCCAAAAACAACGCTTTTTTACACTCCTGTCTCCCCTTCTCCTGGAAACAATGACTTACATCAATCCTTTTACATAATTCTTGTTTCTCATGACATTTCTAACATTGCCCACAATTATCAACTTTCTAAGTCTTTCTGAGCAAGAGAAATCGCAAAACAGTCATTTATTCATTGCCGTCCAAAAACAATGCTTTTTTACACTCCAGTCTCCCTTTCTCTTGGAAACAATGACTTACATCAATCCTTTTACATAATTCTTGTTTCTCCTGACATTTCTAACATTGCCCTCAAATATCAACTTTCTAAGTCTTTCTGAGCAGGAGAAATCGCAAAACATAGTCATTTCTTCATTGCAGTCCAAAAACAACGCTTTTTTACACTCCAGTCTCCCTTTCTCTTGGAAACAATGACTTACATCAATCCTTTTACATAATTCTTGTTTCTCCTGACATTTCTAACATTGCCCACAATTATCAACTTTCTAAGTCTTTCTGAGCAGGAGAAATCGCAAAATATAGTAATTTCTTCATTGCCGTCCAAAAACAACGCTTTTTTACACTCCTGTCTCCCCTTCTCCTGGCAACAATGACTTACATCAATCCTTTTACATAATTCTTGTTTCTCATGACATTTCTAACATTGCCCACAAATATCAACTTTCTAAGTCTTTCTGAGCAGGAGAAATCGCAAAACATAGTCATTTCTTCATTGCAGTTAAAACAACGCTTTTTTACACTCCAGTCTCCCTTTCTCTTGGAAACAATGACTTACATCAATCCTTTTACATAATTCTTGTTTCTCATGACATTTCTAACATTGTCCACAATTATCAACTTTCTAAGTCTTTCTGAGCAGGAGAAATCGCAAAACATAGTCATTTCTTCATTGCAGTCCAAAAACAACGCTTTTTTACACTCCAGTCTCCCTTTCTCTTGGAAACAATGACTTACATCAATCCTTTTACATAATTCTTTTTTCTCCTGACATTTCTAACATTGCCCACAATTATCAACTTTCTAAGTCTTTCTGAGCAGGAGAAACCGCAAAATATAGTCATTTCTTCATTGCCGTCCAAAAACAACGCTTTTTTACACTCCTGTCTCCCTTTCTCCTGGAAACAATGACTTACATCAATCCTTTTACATAATTCTTGTTTCTCATGACATTTCTAACATTGCCCACAATTATCAACTTTCTAAGTCTTTCTGAGCAGGAGAAATCGCAAAACATAGTCATTTCTTCATTGCCGTCCAAAAACAACACTTTTTTACACTCCTGTCTCCCTTTCTCTTGGAAACAATGACTTACATCAATACTTTTACATAATTCTTGTTTCTCCTGACATTTCTAACATTGCCCACAATTATCAACTTTCTAAGTCTTTCTGAGCAAGAGAAATCGCAAAACAGTCATTTATTCATTGCCGTCCAAAAACAATGCTTTTTTACACTCCAGTCTCCCTTTCTCTTGGAAACAATGACTTACATCAATCCTTTTACATAATTCTTGTTTCTCCTGACATTTCTAACATTGCCCACAATTATCAACTTTCTAAGTCTTTCTGAGCAGGAGAAATCGCAAACATAGTCATTTCTTCATTGCAGTCCAAAAACAACGCTTTTTTACACTCCAGTCTCCCTTTCTCTTGGAAACAATGACTTACATCAATCCTTTTACATAATTCTTGTTTCTCCTGACATTTCTAACATTGCCCACAATTATCAACTTTCTAAGTCTTTCTGAGCAGGAGAAATCGCAAAATATAGTCATTTCTTCATTGCCGTCCAAAAACAACGCTTTTTTACACTCCTGTCTCCCTTTCTCCTGGAAACAATGACTTACATCAATCCTTTTACATAATTCTTGTTTCTCATGACATTTCTAACATTGTCCACAATTATCAACTTTCTAAGTCTTTCTGAGCAGGAGAAATCGCAAAACATAGTCATTTCTTCATTGCAGTCCAAAAACAACGCTTTTTTTACACTCCAGTCTCCCTTTCTCTTGGAAACAATGACTTACATCAATCCTTTTACATAATTCTTGTTTCTCCTGACATTTCTAACATTGCCCACAATTATCAACTTTCTAAGTCTTTCTGAGCAGTAGAAATCGCAAAATATAGTAATTTCTTCATTGCCGTCCAAAAACAACGCTTTTTTACACTCCTGTCTCCCCTTCTCCTGGAAACAATGACTTACATCAATCCTTTTACATAATTCTTGTTTCTCATGACATTTCTAACATTGCCCACAATTATCAACTTTCTAAGTCTTTCTGAGCAAGAGAAATCGCAAAACAGTCATTTATTCATTGCCGTCCAAAAACAATGCTTTTTTACACTCCAGTCTCCCTTTCTCTTGGAAACAATGACTTACATCTCCTTTTACATAATTCTTGTTTCTCCTGACATTTCTAACATTGCCCTCAAATATCAACTTTCTAAGTCTTTCTGAGCAGGAGAAATCGCAAAACATAGTCATTTCTTCATTGCAGTCCAAAAACAACGCTTTTTTACACTCCAGTCTCCCTTTCTCTTGGAAACAATGACTTACATCAATCCTTTTACATAATTCTTGTTTCTCCTGACATTTCTAACATTGCCCACAATTATCAACTTTCTAAGTCTTTCTGAGCAGGAGAAATCGCAAAATATAGTAATTTCTTCATTGCCGTCCAAAAACAACGCTTTTTTACACTCCTGTCTCCCCTTCTCCTGGCAACAATGACTTACATCAATCCTTTTACATAATTCTTGTTTCTCATGACATTTCTAACATTGCCCACAAATATCAACTTTCTAAGTCTTTCTGAGCAGGAGAAATCGCAAAACATAGTCATTTCTTCATTGCAGTCCAAAAACAACGCTTTTTTACACTCCAGTCTCCCTTTCTCTTGGAAACAATGACTTACATCAATCCTTTTACATAATTCTTGTTTCTCATGACATTTCTAACATTGTCCACAATTATCAACTTTCTAAGTCTTTCTGAGCAGGAGAAATCGCAAAACATAGTCATTTCTTCATTGCAGTCCAAAAACAACGCTTTTTTACACTCCAGTCTCCCTTTCTCTTGGAAACAATGACTTACATCAATCCTTTTACATAATTCTTGTTTCTCCTGACATTTCTAACATTGCCCACAATTATCAACTTTCTAAGTCTTTCTGAGCAGGAGAAATCGCAAAATATAGTCATTTCTTCATTGCCGTCCAAAAACAACGCTTTTTTACACTCCTGTCTCCCTTTCTCCTGGAAACAATGACTTACATCAATCCTTTTACATAATTCTTGTTTCTCATGACATTTCTAACATTGTCCACAATTATCAACTTTCTAAGTCTTTCTGAGCAGGAGAAATCGCAAAACATAGTCATTTCTTCATTGCAGTCCAAAAACAACGCTTTTTTACACTCCAGTCTCCCTTTCTCTTGGAAACAATGACTTACATCAATCCTTTTACATAATTCTTGTTTCTCCTGACATTTCTAACATTGCCCACAATTATCAACTTTCTAAGTCTTTCTGAGCAGTAGAAATCGCAAAATATAGTAATTTCTTCATTGCCGTCCAAAAACAACGCTTTTTTACACTCCTGTCTCCTTTTCTCCTGGAAACAATGACTTACATCAATCCTTTTACATAATTCTTGTTTCTCATGACATTTCTAACATTGCCCACAATTATCAACTTTCTAAGTCTTTCTGAGCAGGAGAAATCGCAAAATATAGTAATTTCTTCATTGCCGTCCAAAAACAACGCTTTTTTACACTCCTGTCTCCCTTTCTCCTGGAAACAATGACTTACATCAATCCTTTTACATAATTCTTGTTTCTCATGACATTTCTAACATTGCCCACAATTATCAACTTTCTAAGTCTTTCTGAGCAGTAGAAATCGCAAAATATAGTAATTTCTTCATTGCCGTCCAAAAACAACGCTTTTTTACACTCCTGTCTCCCCTTCTCCTGGAAACAATGACTTACATCAATCCTTTTACATAATTCTTGTTTCTCATGACATTTCTAACATTGCCCACAATTATCAACTTTCTAAGTCTTTCTGAGCAAGAGAAATCGCAAAACAGTCATTTATTCATTGCCGTCCAAAAACAATGCTTTTTTACACTCCAGTCTCCTTTTCTCTTGGAAACAATGACTTACATCAATCCTTTTACATAATTCTTGTTTCTCCTGACATTTCTAACATTGCCCACAAATATCAACTTTCTAAGTCTTTCTGAGCAGGAGAAATCGCAGAACATAGTCATTTCTTCATTGCAGTCCAAAAACAACGCTTTTTTACACTCCAGTCTCCCTTTCTCTTGGAAACAATGACTTACATCAATCATTTTACATAATTCTTGTTTCTCATGACATTTCTAACATTGTCCACAATTATCAACTTTCTAAGTCTTTCTGAGCAGGAGAAATCGCAAAACATAGTCATTTCTTCATTGCAGTCAAAAAACAACGCTTTTTTACACTCCAGTCTCCCTTTCTCTTGGAAACAATGACTTACATCAATCCTTTTACATAATTCTTGTTTCTCCTGACATTTCTAACATTGCCCACAATTATCAACTTTCTAAGTCTTTCTGAGCAGGAGAAACCGCAAAATATAGTCATTTCTTCATTGCCGTCCAAAAACAACGCTTTTTTACACTCCTGTCTCCCTTTCTCCTGGATACAATGACTTACATTAATCCTTTTACATAATTCTTGTTTCTCATGACATTTCTAACATTGCCCACAATTATCAACTTTCTAAGTCTTTCTGAGCAGGAGAAATCGCAAAACATAGTCATTTCTTCATTGCCGTCCAAAAACAACACTTTTTTACACTCCTGTCTCCCTTTCTCTTGGAAACAATGACTTACATCAATACTTTTACATAATTCTTGTTTCTCCTGACATTTCTAACATTGCCCACAATTATCAACTTTCTAAGTCTTTCTGAGCAAGAGAAATCGCAAAACAGTCATTTATTCATTGCCGTCCAAAAACAATGCTTTTTTACACTCCAGTCTCCCTTTCTCTTGGAAACAATGACTTACATCAATCCTTTTACATAATTCTTGTTTCTCCTGACATTTCTAACATTGCCCACAATTATCAACTTCCTAAGTCTTTTTGAGCAGGAGAAATCGCAGAACATAGTCATTTCTTCATTGCAGTCCAAAAACATCGCTTTTTTAGACTCCTGTCTCCCTTTCTCCTGGAAACAATGACTTACATCAATCCTTTTACATAATTCTTGTTTCTCATGACATTTCTAACATTGCCCACAATTATCAACTTTCTAAGTCTTTCTGAGCAAGAGAAATCGCAAAACAGTCATTTATTCATTGCCGTCCAAAAACAATGCTTTTTTACACTCCAGTCTCCCTTTCTCTTGGAAACAATGACTTACATCAATCCTTTTACATAATTCTTGTTTCTCCTGACATTTCTAACATTGCCCACAAATATCAACTTTCTAAGTCTTTCTGAGCATAAGAATTATGTAAAAGTATTGATGTAAGTCATTGTTTCCAAGAGAAAGGGAGACAGGAGTGTAAAAAAGCGTTGTTTTTGGACGGCAATGAAAAAATGACTATATTTTGCGGTTTCTCCTGCTCAGAAAGACTTAGAAAGTTGATAATTGTGGGCAATGTTAGAAATGTCAGGAGAAACAAGAATTATGTAAAAGGATTGATGTAAGTCATTGTTTCCAAGAGAAATGGAGACAAGAGTGTAAAAAAGCGTTGTTTTTGGACTGCAATGAAGAAATGACTATGTTCTGCGATTTCTCCTGCTCAAAAAGACTTAGGAAGTTGATAATTGTGGGCAATGTTAGAAATGTCAGGAGAAACAAGAATTATGTAAAAGGATTGATGTAAGTCATTGTTTCCAAGAGAAAGGGAGACTGGAGTGTAAAAAAGCATTGTTTTTGGACGGCAATGAATAAATGACTGTTTTGCGATTTCTCTTGCTCAGAAAGACTTAGAAAGTTGATAATTGTGGGCAATGTTAGAAATGTCAGGAGAAACAAGAATTATGTAAAAGTATTGATGTAAGTCATTGTTTCCAAGAGAAAGGGAGACAGGAGTGTAAAAAAGTGTTGTTTTTGGACGGCAATGAAGAAATGACTATGTTTTGCGATTTCTCCTGCTCAGAAAGACTTAGAAAGTTGATAATTGTGGGCAATGTTAGAAATGTCATGAGAAACAAGAATTATGTAAAAGGATTGATGTAAGTCATTGTTTCCAGGAGAAAGGGAGACAGGAGTGTAAAAAAGTGTTGTTTTTGGACGGCAATGAAGAAATGACTATATTTTGCGGTTTCTCCTGCTCAGAAAGACTTAGAAAGTTGATAATTGTGGGCAATGTTAGAAAAGTCAGGAGAAACAAGAATTATGTAAAAGGATTGATGTAAGTCATTGTTTCCAAGAGAAAGGGAGACTGGAGTGTAAAAAAGCATTGTTTTTGGACTGCAATGAAGAAATGACTATGTTTTGCGATTTCTCCTGCTCAGAAAGACTTAGAAAGTTGATATTTGTGGGCAATGTTAGAAATGTCATGAGAAACAAGAATTATGTAAAAGGATTGATGTAAGTCATTGTTTCCAAGAGAAAGGGAGACTGGAGTGTAAAAAAGCGTTGTTTTTGGACTGCAATGAAGAAATGACTATGTTTTGCGATTTCTCCTGCTCAGAAAGACTTAGAAAGTTGATATTTGTGGGCAATGTTAGAAATGTCATGAGAAACAAGAATTATGTAAAAGGATTGATGTAAGTCATTGTTTCCAAGAGAAAGGGAGACTGGAGTGTAAAAAAGCGTTGTTTTTGGACGGCAATGAAGAAATGACTATATTTTGCGATTTCTCCTGCTCAGAAAGACTTAGAAAGTTGATAATTGTGGGCAATGTTAGAAATGTCAGGATAAACAAGAATTATGTAAAAGGATTGATGTATGTCATTGTTTCCAAGAGAAAGGGAGACAGGAGTGTAAAAAAGCGTTGTTTTTGGACGGCAATGAAGAAATGACTATATTTTGCGATTTCTCTTGCTCAGAAAGAATTAGAAAGTTGATAATTGTGGGCAATGTTAGAAATGTCATGAGAAATAAGAATTATGTAAAAGGATTGATGTAAGTCATTGTTTCCAAGAGAAAGGGAGACTGGAGTGTAAAAAAGCGTTGTTTTTGGACTGCAATGAAGAAATGACTATGTTTTGCGATTTCTCCTGCTCAGAAAGACTTAGAAAGTTGATAAGTGTGGACAATGTTAGAAATGTCATGAGAAACAAGAATTATGTAAAAGGATTGATGTAAGTCATTGTTTCCAGGAGAAAGGGAGACAGGAGTGTAAAAAAGCGTTGTTTTTGGACGGCAATGAAGAAATGACTATATTTTGCGATTTCTCCTGCTCAGAAAGACTTAGAAAGTTGATAATTGTGGGCAATGTTAGAAATGTCATGAGAAACAAGAATTATGTAAAAGTATTGATGTAAGTCATTGTTTCCAAGAGAAAGGGAGTATTTCTCATGACATTTCTAACATTGCCCACAATTATCAACTTTCTAATTCTTTCTGAGCAAGAGAAATCGCAAAATATAGTCATTTCTTCATTGCCGTCCAAAAACAACGCTTTTTTACACTCCAGTCTCCCTTTCTCTTGGAAACAATGACTTACATCAATCCTTTTACATAATTCTTGTTTCTCCTGACATTTCTAACATTGCCCACAATTATCAACTTTCTAAGTCTTTTTGAGCAGGAGAAATCGCAGAACATAGTCATTTCTTCATTGCAGTCCAAAAACAACGCTTTTTTACACTCCAGTCTCCCTTTCTCTTGGAAACAATGACTTACATCAATCCTTTTACATAATTCTTATTTCTCCTGACATTTCTAACATTGCCCACAATTATCAACTTTCTAATTCTTTCTGAGCAGGAGAAATCGCAAAATATAGTCATTTCTTCATTGCCGTCCAAAAACAACGCTTTTTTACACTCCTGTCTCCCTTTCTCCTGAAAACAATGACTTACATCAATCCTTTTACCTAATTCTTGTTTCTCCTGACATTTCTAACATTGCCCACAATTATCAACTTTCTAAGTCTTTTTGAGCAGGAGAAATCGCAGAACATAGTCATTTCTTCATTGCAGTCCAAAAACAACGCTTTTTTACACTCCTGTCTCCATTTCTCTTGGAAACAATGACTTACATCAATCCTTTTACATAATTCTTGTTTCTCATGACATTTCTAACATTGCCCACAATTATCAACTTTCTAAGTCTTTCTGAGCAGGAGAAATCGCAAAATATAGTAATTTCTTCATTGTTGTCCAAAAACAACGCTTTTTTACACTCCTGTCTCCCCTTCTCCTGGAAACAATGACTTACATCAATCCTTTTACACAATTCTTGTTTCTCATGACATTTCTAACATTGCCCATAATTATCAACTTTCTAAGTCTTTCTGAGCAAGAGAAATCGCAAAACAGTCATTTATTCATTGCCGTCCAAAAACAATGCTTTTTTACACTCCAGTCTCCCTTTCTCTTGGAAACAATGACTTACATCAATCCTTTTACATAATTCTTGTTTCTCCTGACATTTCTAACATTGCCCACAATTATCAACTTTCTAAGTCTTTTTGAGCAGGAGAAATCGCAGAACATAGTCATTTCTTCATTGCAGTCCAAAAACAACGCTTTTTTACACTCCTGTCTCCATTTCTCTTGGAAACAATGACTTACATCAATCCTTTTACATAATTCTTGTTTCTCCTGACATTTCTAACATTGCCCACAATTATCAACTTTCTAAGTCTTTCTGAGCAGGAGAAACCGCAAAATATAGTCATTTCTTCATTGCCGTCCAAAAACAACGCTTTTTTACACTCCTGTCTCCCTTTCTCCTGGAAACAATGACTTACATCAATCCTTTTACATAATTCTTGTTTCTCATGACATTTCTAACATTGCCCACAATTATCAACTTTCTAAGTCTTTCTGAGCAGGAGAAATCGCAAAACATAGTCATTTCTTCATTGCAGTCCAAAAACAACGCTTTTTTACACTCCAGTCTCCCTTTCTCTTGGAAACAATGACTTACATCAATCCTTTTACATAATTCTTATTTCTCATGACATTTCTAACATTGCCCACAATTATCAACTTTCCAATTCTTTCTGAGCAAGAGAAATCGCAAAATATAGTCATTTCTTCATTGCCGTCCAAAAACAACGCTTTTTTACACTCCTGTCTCCCTTTCTCTTGGAAACAATGACTTACATCAATCCTTTTACATAATTCTTGTTTATCCTGACATTTCTAACATTGCCCACAATTATCAACTTTCTAAGTCTTTCTGAGCAGGAGAAATCGCAAAATATAGTCGTTTCTTCATTGGAGTTCAAAAACAATGCTTTTTTACACTCCAGTCTCCCTTTCTCTTGGAAACAATGACTTACATCAATCCTTTTACATAATTCTTGTTTCTCCTGATATTTCTAACATTGCCCACAATTATTAACTTTCTAAGTCTTTCTGAGCAGGAGAAATCGCAAAACATAGTCATTTCTTCATTGCAGTCCAAAAACAACGCTTTTTTACACTCCAGTCTCCCTTTCTCTTGGAAACAATGACTTACATCAATCCTTTTACATAATTCTTGTTTCTCCTGACATTTCTAACATTGCCCACAATTATTAACTTTCTAAGTCTTTCTGAGCAGGAGAAATCGCAAAACATAGTCATTTCTTCATTGCAGTCCAAAAACAACGCTTTTTTACACTCCAGTCTCCCTTTCTCTTGGAAACAATGACTTACATCAATCCTTTTACATAATTCTTATTTCTCATGACATTTCTAACATTGCCCACAATTATCAACTTTCTAATTCTTTCTGAGCAAGAGAAATCGCAAAATATAGTCATTTCTTCATTGCCGTCCAAAAACAACGCTTTTTTACACTCCAGTCTCCCTTTCTCTTGGAAACAATGACTTACATCAATCCTTTTACATAATCCTTGTTTCTCCTGACATTTCTAACATTGCCCACAAATATCAACTTTCTAAGTCTTTCTGAGCAGGAGAAATCGCAAAACATAGTCATTTCTTCATTGCAGTCCAAAAACAACGCTTTTTTACACTCCAGTCTCCCTTTCTCTTGGAAACAATGACTTACATCAATCCTTTTACATAATTCTTGTTTCTCATGACATTTCTAACATTGCCCACAATTATCAACTTTCTAAGTCTTTCTGAGCAAGAGAAATCGCAAAATATAGTCATTTCTTCATTGCAGTCCAAAAACAACGCTTTTTTACACTCCAGTCTCCCTTTCTCTTGGAAACAATGACTTACATCAATCCTTTTACATAATTCTTGTTTATCCTGTCATTTCAAACATTGCCCACAAATATCAACTTTCTAAGTCTTTCTGAGCAGGAGAAATCGCAAAACATAGTCATTTCTTCATTGTAGTTCAAAAACAATGCTTTTTTACACTCCAGTCTCCCTTTCTCTTGGAAACAATGACTTACATCAATCCTTTTACATAATTCTTGTTTCTCCTGACATTTCTAACATTGCCCACAATTATTAACTTTCTAAGTCTTTCTGAGCAGGAGAAATCGCAAAACATAGTCATTTCTTCATTGCAGTCCAAAAACAACGCTTTTTTACACTCCAGTCTCCCTTTCTCTTGGAAACAATGACTTACATCAATCCTTTTACATAATTCTTGTTTCTCCTGACATTTCTAACATTGCCCACAATTATTAACTTTCTAAGTCTTTCTGAGCAGGAGAAATCGCAAAACATAGTCATTTCTTCATTGCAGTCCAAAAACAACGCTTTTTTACACTCCAGTCTCCCTTTCTCTTGGAAACAATGACTTACATCAATCCTTTTACATAATTCTTATTTCTCATGACATTTCTAACATTGCCCACAATTATCAACTTTCTAATTCTTTCTGAGCAAGAGAAATCGCAAAATATAGTCATTTCTTCATTGCCGTCCAAAAACAACGCTTTTTTACACTCCTGTCTCCCTTTCTCTTGGAAACAATGACTTACATCAATCCTTTTACATAATTCTTGTTTCTCCTGACATTTCTAACATTGCCCACAATTATCAACTTTCTAAGTCTTTCTGAGCAGGAGAAATCGCAAAATATAGTAATTTCTTCATTGCCGTCCAAAAACAACGCTTTTTTACACTCCTGTCTCCCTTTCTCCTGGAAACAATGACTTACATCAATCCTTTTACATAATTCTTATTTCTCATGACATTTCTAACATTGCCCACAATTATCAACTTTCTAAGTCTTTCTGAGCAAGAGAAATCGCAAAACAGTCATTTATTCATTGCCGTCGAAAAACAATGCTTTTTTACACTCCAGTCTCCCTTTCTCTTGGAAACAATGACTTACATCAATCCTTTTACATAATTCTTGTTTCTCCTGACATTTCTAACATTGCCCACAAATATCAACTTTCTAAGTCTTTCTGAGCAGGAGAAATCGCAAAACATAGTCATTTCTTCATTGCAGTCCAAAAACAACGCTTTTTTAAACTCCAGTCTCCCTTTCTCTTGGAAACAATGACTTACATCAATCCTTTTACATAATTCTTGTTTCTCATGACATTTCTAACATTGTCCACAATTATTAACTTTCTAAGTCTTTCTGAGCAGGAGAAATCGCAAAACATAGTCATTTCTTCATTGCAGTCCAAAAACAACGCTTTTTTACACTCCAGTCTCCCTTTCTCTTGGAAACAATGACTTACATCAATCCTTTTACATAATTATTGTTTCTAATGACATTTCTAACATTGTCCACAATTATCAACTTTCTAAGTCTTTCTGAGCAGGAGAAATCGCAAAACATAGTCATTTCTTCATTGCAGTCCAAAAACAACGCTTTTTTAAACTCCAGTCTCCCTTTCTCTTGGAAACAATGACTTACATCAATCCTTTTACATAATTCTTGTTTCTCCTGACATTTCTAACATTGCCCACAATTATTAACTTTCTAAGTCTTTCTGAGCAGGAGAAATCGCAAAACATAGTCATTTCTTCATTGCAGTCCAAAAACAACGCTTTTTTACACTCCAGTCTCCCTTTCTCTTGGAAACAATGACTTACATCAATCCTTTTACATAATTCTTATTTCTCATGACATTTCTAACATTGCCCACAATTATCAACTTTCTAATTCTTTCTGAGCAAGAGAAATCGCAAAATATAGTCATTTCTTCATTGCCGTCCAAAAACAACGCTTTTTTACACTCCTGTCTCCCTTTCTCTTGGAAACAATGACTTACATCAATCCTTTTACACAATTCTTGTTTATCCTGACATTTCTAACATTGCCCACAATTATCAACTTTCTAAGTCTTTCTGAGCAGGAGAAATCGCAAAATATAGTCATTTCTTCATTGCCGTCCAAAAACAACGCTTTTTTACACTCCAGTCTCCCTTTCTCTTGGAAAAAATGACTTACATCAATCCTTTTACATAATCCTTGTTTCTCCTGACATTTCTAACATTGCCCACAATTATCAACTTTCTAAGTCTTTCTGAGCAAGAGAAATCGCAAAACAGTCATTTATTCATTGCCGTCCAAAAACAATGCTTTTTTACACTCCAGTCTCACTTTCTCTTGGAAACAATGACTTACATCAATCCTTTTACATAATTCTTGTTTCTCATGACATTTCTAACATTGCCCACAATTATCAACTTTCTAAGTCTTTCTGAGCAGGAGAAATCGCAAAACATAGTCATTTCTTCATTGCAGTCCAAAAACAACGCTTTTTTACACTCCAGTCTCCCTTTCTTTTGGAAACAATGACTTACATCAATCCTTTTACATAATTCTTGTTTATCCTGTCATTTCTAACATTGCCCACAAATATCAACTTTCTAAGTCTTTCTGAGCAGGAGAAATCGCAAAACATAGTCATTTCTTCATTGGAGTCCAAAAACAATGCTTTTTTACACTCCAGTCTCCCTTTCTCTTGGAAACAATGACTTACATCAATCCTTTTACATAATTCTTGTTTCTCCTGACATTTCTAACATTGCCCACAATTATTAACTTTCTAAGTCTTTCTGAGCAGGAGAAATCGCAAAACATAGTCATTTCTTCATTGCAGTCCAAAAACAACGCTTTTTTTCACACTCCAGTCTCCCTTTCTCTTGGAAACAATGACTTACATCAATCCTTTTACATAATTCTTGTTTCTCCTGACATTTCTAACATTGCCCACAGTTATTAACTTTCTAAGTCTTTCTGAGCAGGAGAAATCGCAAAACATAGTCATTTCTTCATTGCAGTCCAAAAACAACGCTTTTTTACACTCCAGTCTCCCTTTCTCTTGGAAACAATGACTTACATCAATCCTTTTACATAATTCTTATTTCTCATGACATTTCTAACATTGCCCACAATTATCAACTTTCTAAGTCTTTCTGAGCAGTAGAAATCGCAAAATATAGTCATTTCTTCATTGCCGTCCAAAAACAACGCTTTTTTACACTCCTGTCTCCCTTTCTCCTGGAAACAATGACTTACATCAATCCTTTTACATAATTCTTGTTTCTCATGACATTTCTAACATTGCCCACAATTATCAACTTTCTAAGTCTTTCTGAGCAAGAGAAATCGCAAAACAGTCATTTATTCATTGCCGTCCAAAAACAATGCTTTTTTACACTCCAGTCTCCCTTTCTCTTGGAAACAATGACTTACATCAATCCTTTTACATAATTCTTGTTTCTCCTGACATTTCTAACATTGCCCACAATTATTAACTTTCTAAGTCTTTCTGAGCAGGAGAAATCGCAAAACATAGTCATTTCTTCATTGCAGTCCAAAAACAATGCTTTTTTACACTCCAGTCTCCCTTTCTCTTGGAAACAATGACTTACATCAATCCTTTTACATAATTCTTGTTTCTCCTGACATTTCTAACATTGCCCACAATTATCAACTTTCTAAGTCTTTCTGAGCAGGAGAAATCGCAAAACATAGTCATTTCTTCATTGCAGTCCAAAAACAATGTTTTTTACACTCCAGTCTCCCTTTCTCTTGGAAACAATGACTTACATCAATCCTTTTACATAATTCTTGTTTCTCCTGACATTTCTAACATTGCCCACAATTATTAACTTTCTAAGTCTTTCTGAGCAGGAGAAATCGCAAAACATAGTCATTTCTTCATTGCAGTCCAAAAACAACGCTTTTTTACACTCCAGTCTCCCTTTCTCTTGGAAACAATGACTTACATCAATCCTTTTACATAATTCTTGTTTCTCCTGACATTTCTAACATTGCCCACAATTATCAACTTTCTAAGTCTTTCTGAGCAGTAGAAATCGCAAAATATAGTCATTTCTTCATTGCCGTCCAAAAACAACGCTTTTTTACACTCCTGTCTCCCTTTCTCCTGGAAACAATGACTTACATCAATCCTTTTACATAATTTTTGTTTCTCATGACATTTCTAACATTGCCCACAATTATCAACTTTCTAAGTCTTTCTGAGCAAGAGAAATCGCAAAACAGTCATTTATTCATTGCCGTCCAAAAACAATGCTTTTTTACACTCCAGTCTCCCTTTCTCTTGGAAACAATGACTTACATCAATCCTTTTACATAATTATTGTTTCTCATGACATTTCTAACATTGTCCACAATTATTAACTTTCTAAGTCTTTCTGAGCAGGAGAAATAGCAAAACATAGTCATTTCTTCATTGCAGTCCAAAAACAACGCTTTTTTACACTCCAGTCTCCCTTTCTCTTGGAAACAATGACTTACATCAATCCTTTTACATAATTCTTGTTTCTCCTGACATTTCTAACATTGCCCACAATTATCAACTTTCTAAGTCTTTCTGAGCAGGAGAAATCGCAAAATATAGTCATTTCTTCATTGCCGTCCAAAAACAACGCTTTTTTACACTCCTGTCTCCCTTTCTCCTGGAAACAATGACTTACATCAATCCTTTTACATAATTCTTGTTTCTCATGACATTTCTAACATTGCCCACAATTATCAACTTTCTAAGTCTTTCTGAGCAAGAGAAATCGCAAAACAGTCATTTATTCATTGCCGTCCAAAAACAATGCTTTTTTACACTCCAGTCTCCCTTTCTCTTGGAAACAATGACTTACATCAATCCTTTTACATAATTCTTGTTTATCCTGACATTTCTAACATTGCCCACAATTATTAACTTTCTAAGTCTTTCTGAGCAGGAGAAATCGCAAAACATAGTCATTTCTTCATTGCAGTCCAAAAACAACGCTTTTTTACACTCCAGTCTCCCTTTCTCTTGGAAACAATGACTTACATCAATCCTTTTACATAATTCTTGTTTCTCCTGACATTTCTAACATTGCCCACAATTATCAACTTTCTAAGTCTTTCTGAGCAGGAGAAATCGCAAAATATAGTCATTTCTTCATTGCCGTCCAAAAACAACGCTTTTTTACACTCCAGTCTCCCTTTCTCTTGGAAACAATGACTTACATCAATCCTTTTACATAATTCTTGTTTCTCCTGACATTTCTAACATTGCCCACAAATATCAACTTTCTAAGTCTTTCTGAGCAGGAGAAATCGCAAAATATAGTCATTTCTTCATTGCCGTCCAAAAACAACGCTTTTTTACACTCCTGTCTCCCTTTCTCCTGGAAACAATGACTTACATCAATCCTTTTACATAATTCTTGTTTCTCATGACATTTCTAACATTGCCCACAATTATCAACTTTCTAAGTCTTTCTGAGCAGGAGAATTCGCAAAACATAGTCATTTCTTCATTGCAGTCCAATAACAACGCTTTTTTACACTCCAGTCTCCCTTTCTCTTGGAAACAATGACTTACATCAATCTTTTTACATAATTCTTGTTTCTCATGACATTTCTAACATTGTCCACAATTATTAACTTTCTAAGTCTTTCTGAGCAGGAGAAATCGCAAAACATAGTCATTTCTTCATTGCAGTCCAAAAACAACGCTTTTTTTTACACTCCAGTCTCCCTTTCTCTTGGAAACAATGACTTACATCAATCCTTTTACATAATTATTGTTTCTCATGACATTTCTAACATTGTCCACAATTATCAACTTTCTAAGTCTTTCTGAGCAGGAGAAATCGCAAAACATAGTCATTTCTTCATTGCCGTCCAAAAACAACGCTTTTTTACACTCCTGTCTCCCTTTCTCTTGGAAACAATGACTTACATCAATCCTTTTACATAATTCTTCTTTCTCCTGACATTTCTAACATTGCCCACAATTATTAACTTTCTAAGTCTTTCTGAGCAGGAGAAATCGCAAAACATAGTCATTTCTTCATTGCAGTCCAAAAACAACGCTTTTTTACACTCCTGTCTCCCTTTCTCTTGGAAACAATGACTTACATCAATCCTTTTACATAATTCTTGTTTCTCATGACATTTCTAACATTGCCCACAATTATCCACTTTCTAAGTCTTTCTGAGCAAGAGAAATCGCAAAACAGTCATTTATTCATTGCCGTCCAAAAACAATGCTTTTTTACACTCCAGTCTCCCTTTCTCTTGGAAACAATGACTTACATCAATCCTTTTACATAATTCTTGTTTCTCCTGACATTTCTAACATTGCCCACAATTATCAACTTTCTAAGTCTTTCTGAGCAGGAGAAATCGCAAAATATAGTCATTTCTTCATTGCCGTCCAAAGACAACGCTTTTTTACACTCCAGTCTCCCTTTCTCTTGGAAACAATGACTTACATCAATCCTTTTACATAATTCTTGTTTCTCCTGACATTTCTAACATTGCCCACAAATATCAACTTTCTAAGTCTTTCTGAGCAGTAGAAATCGCAAAATATATTCATTTCTTCATTGCCGTCCAAAAACAACGCTTTTTTACACTCCTGTCTCCCTTTCTCCTGGAAACAATGACTTACATCAATCCTTTTACATAATTCTTGTTTCTCATGACATTTCTAACATTGCCCACAATTATCAACTTTCTAAGTCTTTCTGAGCAAGAGAAATCGCAAAACAGTCATTTATTCATTGCCGTCCAAAAACAATGCTTTTTTACACTCCAGTCTCCCTTTCTCTTGGAAACAATGACTTACATCAATCCTTTTACATAATTCTTGTTTCTCCTGACATTTCTAACATTGCCCACAAATATCAACTTTCTAAGTCTTTCTGAGCAGGAGAAATCGCAAAACATAGTCATTTCTTCATTGCAGTCCAAAAACAACGCTTTTTTACACTCCAGTCTCCCTTTCTCTTGGAAACAATGACTTACATCAATCCTTTTACATAATTCTTGTTTCTCATGACATTTCTAACATTGCCCACAATTATCAACTTTCTAAGTCTTTCTGAGCAAGAGAAATCGCAAAACAGTCATTTATTCATTGCCGTCCAAAAACAATGCTTTTTTACACTCCAGTCTCCCTTTCTCTTGGAAACAATGACTTACATCAATCCTTTTACATAATTCTTGTTTCTCCTGACATTTCTAACATTGCCCACAAATATCAACTTTCTAAGTCTTTCTGAGCAGGAGAAATCGCAAAACATAGTCATTTCTTCATTGCAGTCCAAAAACAACGCTTTTTTACACTCCAGTCTCCCTTTCTCTTGGAAACAATGACTTACATCAATCCTTTTACATAATTCTTGTTTCTCATGACATTTCTAACATTGCCCACAATTATCAACTTTCTAAGTCTTTCTGAGCAAGAGAAATCGCAAAACAGTCATTTATTCATTGCCGTCCAAAAACAATGCTTTTTTACACTCCAGTCTCCCTTTCTCTTGAAAACAATGATTTACATCAATCCTTTTACATAATTCTTGTTTATCCTGACATTTCTAACATTGCCCACAATTATTAACTTTCTAAGTCTTTCTGAGCAGGAGAAATCGCAAAACATAGTCATTTATTCATTGCCGTCCAAAAACAATGCTTTTTTACACTCCAGTCTCCCTTTCTCTTGGAAACAATGACTTACATCAATCCTTTTACATAATTCTTGTTTATCCTGACATTTCTAACATTGCCCACAATTATTAACTTTCTAAGTCTTTCTGAGCAGGAGAAATCGCAAAACATAGTCATTTCTTCATTGCAGTCCAAAAACAACGCTTTTTTACACTCCAGTCTCCCTTTCTCTTGGAAACAATGACTTACATCAATCCTTTTACATAATTCTTGTTTCTCCTGACATTTCTAACATTGCCCACAATTATCAACTTTCTAAGTCTTTCTGAGCAGGAGAAATCGCAAAATATAGTCATTTCTTCATTGCCGTCCAAAAACAACGCTTTTTTACACTCCTGTCTCCCTTTCTCCTGGAAACAATGACTTACATCAATCCTTTTACATAATTCTTGTTTCTCATGACATTTCTAACATTGCCCACAATTATCAACTTTCTAAGTCTTTCTGAGCAAGAGAAATCGCAAAACAGTCATTTATTCATTGCCGTCCAAAAACAATGCTTTTTTACACTCCAGTCTCCCTTTCTCTTGGAAACAATGACTTACATCAATCCTTTTACATAATTCTTGTTTATCCTGAAATTTCTAACATTGCCCACAAATATCAACTTTCTAAGTCTTTCTGAGCAGGAGAAATCGCAAAACATAGTCATTTCTTCATTGCAGTCCAAAAACAACGCTTTTTTACACTCCAGTCTCCCTTTCTCTTGGAAACAATGACTTACATCAATCCTTTTACATAATTCTTGTTTCTCATGACATTTCTAACATTGTCCACAATTATTAACTTTCTAAGTCTTTCTGAGCAGGAGAAATCGCAAAACATAGTCATTTCTTCATTGCAGTCCAAAAACAACGCTTTTTTTACACTCCAGTCTCCCTTTCTCTTGGAAACAATGACTTACATCAATCCTTTTACATAATTATTGTTTCTCATGACATTTCTAACATTGTCCACAATTATCAACTTTCTAAGTCTTTCTGAGCAGGAGAAATCGCAAAACATAGTCATTTCTTCATTGCCGTCCAAAAACAACGCTTTTTTACACTCCTGTCTCCCTTTCTCTTGGAAACAATGACTTACATCAATCCTTTTACATAATTCTTGTTTCTCCTGACATTTCTAACATTGCCCACAATTATCAACTTTCTAAGTCTTTCTGAGCAGGAGAAATCGCAAAATATAGTCATTTCTTCATTGCCGTCCAAAAACAACGCTTTTTTACACTCCAGTCTCCCTTTCTCTTGGAAACAATTACTTACATCAATCCTTTTACATAATTCTTGTTTCTCCTGACATTTCTAACATTGCCCACAAATATCAACTTTCTAAGTCTTTCTGAGCAGGAGAAATCGCAAAATATAGTCATTTCTTCATTGCCGTCCAAAAACAACGCTTTTTTACACTCCTGTCTCCCTTTCTCCTGGAAACAATGACTTACATCAATCCTTTTACATAATTCTTGTTTCTCATGACATTTCTAACATTGCCCACAATTATCAACTTTCTAAGTCTTTCTGAGCAAGAGAAATCGCAAAACAGTCATTTATTCATTGCCGTCCAAAAACATTGCTTTTTTACACTCCAGTCTCCCTTTTTCTTGGAAACAATGACTTACATCAATCCTTTTACATAATTCTTGTTTCTCCTGAAATTTCTAACATTGCCCACAAATATCAACTTTCTAAGTCTTTCTGAGCAGGAGAAATCGCAAAACATAGTCATTTCTTCATTGCAGTCCAAAAACAACGCTTTTTTACACTCCAGTCTCCCTTTCTCTTGGAAACAATGACTTACATCAATCCTTTTACATAATTCTTGTTTCTCATGACATTTCTAACATTGTCCACAATTATTAACTTTCTAAGTCTTTCTGAGCATAGTCATTTCTTCATTGCAGTCCAAAAACAACGCTTTTTTTACACTCCAGTCTCCCTTTCTCTTGGAAACAATGACTTACATCAATCCTTTTACATAATTATTGTTTCTCATGACATTTCTAACATTGTCCACAATTATCAACTTTCTAAGTCTTTCTGAGCAGGAGAAATCGCAAAACATAGTCATTTCTTCATTGCCGTCCAAAAACAACGCTTTTTTACACTCCTGTCTCCCTTTCTCTTGGAAACAATGACTTACATCAATCCTTTTACATAATTCTTGTTTCTCCTGACATTTCTAACATTGCCCACAATTATTAACTTTCTAAGTCTTTCTGAGCAGGAGAAATCGCAAAACATAGTCATTTCTTCATTGCCGTCCAAAAACAACGCTTTATTACACTCCAGTCTCCCTTTCTCTTGGAAACAATGACTTACATCAATCCTTTTACATAATTCTTGTTTCTCCTGACATTTCTAACATTGCCCACAAATATCAACTTTCTAAGTCTTTCTGAGCAGGAGAAATCGCAAAATATAGTCATTTCTTCATTGCCGTCCAAAAACAACGCTTTTTTACACTCCTGTCTCCCTTTCTCCTGGAAACAATGACTTACATCAATCCTTTTACATAATTCTTGTTTCTCATGACATTTCTAACATTGTCCACAATTATTAACTTTCTAAGTCTTTCTGAGCAGGAGAAATCGCAAAACATAGTCATTTCTTCATTGCAGTCCAAAAACAACGCTTTTTTTACACTCCAGTCTCCCTTTCTCTTGGAAACAATGACTTACATCAATCCTTTTACATAATTATTGTTTCTCATGACATTTCTAACATTGTCCACAATTATCAACTTTCTAAGTCTTTCTGAGCAGGAGAAATCGCAAAACATAGTCATTTCTTCATTGCCGTCCAAAAACAACGCTTTTTTACACTCCCGTCTCCCTTTCTCTTGGAAACAATGACTTACATCAATCCTTTTACATAATTCTTGTTTCTCCTGACATTTCTAACATTGCCCACAATTATTAACTTTCTAATTCTTTCTGAGCAGGAGAAATCGCAAAACATAGTCATTTCTTCATTGCAGTCCAAAAACAACGCTTTTTTACACTCCTGTCTCCCTTTCTCTTGGAAACAATGACTTACATCAATCCTTTTACATAATTCTTGTTTCTCATGACATTTCTAACATTGCCCACAATTATCCACTTTCTAAGTCTTTCTGAGCAAGAGAAATCGCAAAACAGTCATTTATTCATTGCCGTCCAAAAACAATGCTTTTTTACACTCCAGTCTCCCTTTCTCTTGGAAACAATGACTTACATCAATCCTTTTACATAATTCTTGTTTCTCCTGACATTTCTAACATTGCCCACAATTATCAACTTTCTAAGTCTTTCTGAGCAGGAGAAATCGCAAAATATAGTCATTTCTTCATTGCCGTCCAAAAACAACGCTTTTTTACACTCCAGTCTCCCTTTCACTTGGAAACAATGACTTACATCAATCCTTTTACATAATTCTTGTTTCTCCTGACATTTCTAACATTGCCCACAAATATCAACTTTCTAAGTCTTTCTGAGCAGGAGAAATCGCAAAATATAGTCATTTCTTCATTGCCGTCCAAAAACAACGCTTTTTTACACTCCTGTCTCCCTTTCTCCTGGAAACAATGACTTACATCAATCCTTTTACATAATTCTTGTTTCTCATGACATTTCTAACATTGCCCACAATTATCAACTTTCTAAGTCTTTCTGAGCAAGAGAAATCGTAAAACAGTCATTTATTCATTGCCGTCCAAAAACAATGCTTTTTTACACTCCAGTCTCCCTTTCTCTTGGAAACAATGACTTACATCAATCCTTTTACATAATTCTTGTTTCTCCTGACATTTCTAACATTGCCCACAAATATCAACTTTCTAAGTCTTTCTGAGCAGGAGAAATCGCAAAACATAGTCATTTCTTCATTGCAGTCCAAAAACAACGCTTTTTTACACTCCAGTCTCCCTTTCTCTTGGAAACAATGACTTACATCAATCCTTTTACATAATTCTTGTTTCTCATGACATTTCTAACATTGTCCACAATTATTAACTTTCTAAGTCTTTCTGAGCAGGAGAAATCGCAAAACATAGTCATTTCTTCATTGCAGTCCAAAAACAACGCTTTTTTTACACTCCAGTCTCCCTTTCTCTTGGAAACAATGACTTACATCAATCCTTTTACATAATTATTGTTTCTCATGACATTTCTAACATTGTCCACAATTATCAACTTTCTAAGTCTTTCTGAGCAGGAGAAATCGCAAAACATAGTCATTTCTTCATTGCCGTCCAAAAACAACGCTTTTTTACACTCCTGTCTCCCTTTCTCTTGGAAACAATGACTTACATCAATCCTTTTACATAATTCTTGTTTCTCCTGACATTTCTAACATTGCCCACAATTATTAACTTTCTAAGTCTTTCTGAGCAGGAGAAATCGCAAAACATAGTCATTTCTTCATTGCAGTCCAAAAACAACGCTTTTTTACACTCCTGTCTCCCTTTCTCTTGGAAACAATGACTTACATCAATCCTTTTACATAATTCTTGTTTCTCATGACATTTCTAACATTGCCCACAATTATCAACTTTCTAAGTCTTTCTGAGCAAGAGAAATCGCAAAACAGTCATTTATTCATTGCCGTCCAAAAACAATGCTTTTTTACACTCCAGTCTCCCTTTCTCTTGGAAACAATGACTTACATCAATCCTTTTACATAATTCTTTTTTCTCAAGACATTTCTAACATTGTCCACAATTATCAACTTTCTAAGTCTTTCTGAGCAGGAGAAATCGCAAAATATAGTCATTTCTTCATTGCCGTCCAAAAACAACGCTTTTTTACACTCCTGTCTCCCTTTCTCTTGGAAACAATGACTTACATCAATCCTTTTACATAATTCTTGTTTCTCCTGACATTTCTAACACTGCCCACAATTATTAACTTTCTAAGTCTTTCTGAGCAGGAGAAATCGCAAAACATAGTCATTTCTTCATTGCAGTCCAAAAACAACGCTTTTTTACACTCCAGTCTCCCTTTCTCTTGGAAACAATGACTTACATCAATCCTTTTACATAATTCTTGTTTCTCCTGACATTTCTAACATTGCCCACAATTATCAACTTTCTAAGTCTTTCTGAGCAGGAGAAATCGCAAAACATAGTCATTTCTTTATTGCAGTCCAAAAACAACGCTTTTTTACACTCCAGTCTCCCTTTCTCTTGGAAACAATGACTTACATCAATCCTTTTACATAATTCTTGTTTCTCCTGACATTTCTAACATTGCCCACAATTATCAACTTTCTAAGTCTTTCTGAGCAGGAGAAATCGCAAAATATAGTCATTTCTTCATTGCCGTCCAAAAACAACGCTTTTTTACACTCCAGTCTCCCTTTCTCTTGGAAACAATGACTTACATCAATCCTTTTACATAATTCTTTTTTCTCAAGACATTTCTAACATTGTCCACAATTATCAACTTTCTAAGTCTTTCTGAGCAGGAGAAATCGCAAAATATAGTCATTTCTTCATTGCCGTCCAAAAACAACGCTTTTTTACACTCCTGTCTCCCTTTCTCTTGGAAACAATGACTTACATCAATCCTTTTACATAATTCTTGTTTCTCCTGACATTTTTAACACTGCCCACAATTATTAACTTTCTAAGTCTTTCTGAGCAGGAGAAATCGCAAAACATAGTCATTTCTTCATTGCAGTCCAAAAACAACGCTTTTTTACACTCCTGTCTCCCTTTCTCTTGGAAACAATGACTTACATCAATCCTTTTACATAATTCTTGTTTCTCATGACATTTCTAACATTGCCCACAATTATCAACTTTCTAAGTCTTTCTGAGCAAGAGAAATCGCAAAACAGTCATTTATTCATTGCCGTCCAAAAACAATGCTTTTTTACACTCCAGTCTCCCTTTCTCTTGGAAACAATGACTTACATCAATCCTTTTACATAATTCTTTTTTCTCAAGACATTTCTAACATTGTCCACAATTATCAACTTTCTAAGTCTTTCTGAGCAGGAGAAATCGCAAAATATAGTCATTTCTTCATTGCCGTCCAAAAACAACGCTTTTTTACACTCCTGTCTCCCTTTCTCTTGGAAACAATGACTTACATCAATCCTTTTACATAATTCTTGTTTCTCCTGACATTTCTAACACTGCCCACAATTATTAACTTTCTAAGTCTTTCTGAGCAGGAGAAATCGCAAAACATAGTCATTTCTTCATTGCAGTCCAAAAACAACGCTTTTTTACACTCCAGTCTCCCTTTCTCTTGGAAACAATGACTTACATCAATCCTTTTACATAATTCTTGTTTCTCCTGACATTTCTAACATTGCCCACAATTATCAACTTTCTAAGTCTTTCTGAGCAGGAGAAATCGCAAAACATAGTCATTTCTTTATTGCAGTCCAAAAACAACGCTTTTTTACACTCCAGTCTCCCTTTCTCTTGGAAACAATGACTTACATCAATCCTTTTACATAATTCTTGTTTCTCCTGACATTTCTAACATTGCCCACAATTATCAACTTTCTAAGTCTTTCTGAGCAGGAGAAATCGCAAAATATAGTCATTTCTTCATTGCCGTCCAAAAACAACGCTTTTTTACACTCCAGTCTCCCTTTCTCTTGGAAACAATGACTTACATCAATCCTTTTACATAATTCTTGTTTCTCATGACATTTCTAACATTGCCCACAAATATCAACTTTCTAAGTCTTTCTGAGCAGGAGAAATCGCAAAATATAGTCATTTCTTCATTGCCGTCCAAAAACAACGCTTTTTTACACTCCAGTCTCCCTTTCTCTTGGAAACAATGACTTACATCAATCCTTTTACATAATTCTTGTTTCTCATGACATTTCTAACATTGCCCACAAATATCAACTTTCTAAGTCTTTCTGAGCAGGAGAAATCGCAAAACATAGTCATTTCTTCATTGCAGTCCAAAAACAACGCTTTTTTACACTCCAGTCTCCCTTTCTCTTGGAAACAATGACTTACATCAATCCTTTAACATAATTCTTATTTCTCATGACATTTCTAACATTGCCCACAATTATCAACTTTCTAATTCTTTCTGAGCAAGAGAAATCGCAAAATATAGTCATTTCTTCATTGCTGTCCAAAAACAACGCTTTTTTACACTCCTGTCTCCCTTTCTCTTGGAAACAATGACTTACATCAATCCTTTTACATAATTCTTCTTTCTCCTGACATTTCTAACATTGCCCACAATTATCAACTTTCTAAGTCTTTCTGAGCAGGAGAAATCGCAAAATATAGTCATTTCTTCATTGCCGTCCAAAAACAACGTTTTTTTACACTCCAGTCTCCCTTTCTCTTGGAAACAATGACTTACATCAATCCTGTTACATAATTCTTGTTTCTCATGACATTTCTAACATTGTCCACAATTATCAACTTTCTAAGTCTTTCTGAGCAGGAGAAATCGCAAAACATAGTCATTTCTTCATTGCCGTCCAAAAACAACGCTTTTTTACACTCCTGTCTCCCTTTCTCTTGGAAACAATGACTTACATCAATCCTTTTACATAATCCTTGTTTCTCCTGACATTTCTAACATTGCCCACAAATATCAACTTTCTAAGTCTTTCTGAGCAGGAGAAATCGCAAAACATAGTCATTTCTTCATTGCCGTCCAAAAACAACGTTTTTTTACACTCCAGTCTCCCTTTCTCTTGGAAACAATGACTTACATCAATCCTGTTACATAATTCTTGTTTCTCATGACATTTCTAACATTGTCCACAATTATCAACTTTCTAAGTCTTTCTGAGCAGGAGAAATCGCAAAACATAGTCATTTCTTCATTGCCGTCCAAAAACAACGCTTTTTTACACTCCTGTCTCCCTTTCTCTTGGAAACAATGACTTACATCAATCCTTTTACATAATCCTTGTTTCTCCTGACATTTCTAACATTGCCCACAAATATCAACTTTCTAAGTCTTTCTGAGCAGGAGAAATCGCAAAATATAGTCATTTCTTCATTGCCGTCCAAAAACAACGTTTTTTTACACTCCAGTCTCCCTTTCTCTTGGAAACAATGACTTACATCAATCCTGTTACATAATTCTTGTTTCTCATGACATTTCTAACATTGTCCACAATTATCAACTTTCTAAGTCTTTCTGAGCAGGAGAAATCGCAAAACATAGTCATTTCTTCATTGCAGTCCAAAAACAACGCTTTTTTTACACTCCAGTCTCCCTTTCTCTTGGAAACAATGACTTACATCAATCCTTTTACATAATTATTGTTTCTCATGACATTTCTAACATTGTCTACAATTATCAACTTTCTAAGTCTTTCTGAGCAGGAGAAATCGCAAAATATAGTCATTTCTTCATTGCCGTCCAAAAACAACGCTTTTTTACACTCCTGTCTCCCTTTCTCCTGGAAACAATGACTTACATCAATCCTTTTACATAATTCTTGTTTCTCATGACATTTCTAACATTGTCCACAATTATTAACTTTCTAAGTCTTTCTGAGCAGGAGAAATCGCAAAACATAGTCATTTCTTCATTGCAGTCCAAAAACAACGCTTTTTTTACACTCCAGTCTCCCTTTCTCTTGGAAACAATGACTTACATCAATCCTTTTACATAATTATTGTTTCTCATGACATTTCTAACATTGTCCACAATTATCAACTTTCTAAGTCTTTCTGAGCAGGAGAAATCGCAAAACATAGTCATTTCTTCATTGCCGTCCAAAAACAACGCTTTTTTACACTCCCGTCTCCCTTTCTCTTGGAAACAATGACTTACATCAATCCTTTTACATAATTCTTGTTTCTCCTGACATTTCTAACATTGCCCACAATTATTAACTTTCTAATTCTTTCTGAGCAGGAGAAATCGCAAAACATAGTCATTTCTTCATTGCAGTCCAAAAACAACGCTTTTTTACACTCCTGTCTCCCTTTCTCTTGGAAACAATGACTTACATCAATCCTTTTACATAATTCTTGTTTCTCATGACATTTCTAACATTGCCCACAATTATCCACTTTCTAAGTCTTTCTGAGCAAGAGAAATCGCAAAACAGTCATTTATTCATTGCCGTCCAAAAACAATGCTTTTTTACACTCCAGTCTCCCTTTCTCTTGGAAACAATGACTTACATCAATCCTTTTACATAATTCTTGTTTCTCCTGACATTTCTAACATTGCCCACAATTATCAACTTTCTAAGTCTTTCTGAGCAGGAGAAATCGCAAAATATAGTCATTTCTTCATTGCCGTCCAAAAACAACGCTTTTTTACACTCCAGTCTCCCTTTCACTTGGAAACAATGACTTACATCAATCCTTTTACATAATTCTTGTTTCTCCTGACATTTCTAACATTGCCCACAAATATCAACTTTCTAAGTCTTTCTGAGCAGGAGAAATCGCAAAATATAGTCATTTCTTCATTGCCGTCCAAAAACAACGCTTTTTTACACTCCTGTCTCCCTTTCTCCTGGAAACAATGACTTACATCAATCCTTTTACATAATTCTTGTTTCTCATGACATTTCTAACATTGCCCACAATTATCAACTTTCTAAGTCTTTCTGAGCAAGAGAAATCGTAAAACAGTCATTTATTCATTGCCGTCCAAAAACAATGCTTTTTTACACTCCAGTCTCCCTTTCTCTTGGAAACAATGACTTACATCAATCCTTTTACATAATTCTTGTTTCTCCTGACATTTCTAACATTGCCCACAAATATCAACTTTCTAAGTCTTTCTGAGCAGGAGAAATCGCAAAACATAGTCATTTCTTCATTGCAGTCCAAAAACAACGCTTTTTTACACTCCAGTCTCCCTTTCTCTTGGAAACAATGACTTACATCAATCCTTTTACATAATTCTTGTTTCTCATGACATTTCTAACATTGTCCACAATTATTAACTTTCTAAGTCTTTCTGAGCAGGAGAAATCGCAAAACATAGTCATTTCTTCATTGCAGTCCAAAAACAACGCTTTTTTTACACTCCAGTCTCCCTTTCTCTTGGAAACAATGACTTACATCAATCCTTTTACATAATTATTGTTTCTCATGACATTTCTAACATTGTCCACAATTATCAACTTTCTAAGTCTTTCTGAGCAGGAGAAATCGCAAAACATAGTCATTTCTTCATTGCCGTCCAAAAACAACGCTTTTTTACACTCCTGTCTCCCTTTCTCTTGGAAACAATGACTTACATCAATCCTTTTACATAATTCTTGTTTCTCCTGACATTTCTAACATTGCCCACAATTATTAACTTTCTAAGTCTTTCTGAGCAGGAGAAATCGCAAAACATAGTCATTTCTTCATTGCAGTCCAAAAACAACGCTTTTTTACACTCCTGTCTCCCTTTCTCTTGGAAACAATGACTTACATCAATCCTTTTACATAATTCTTGTTTCTCATGACATTTCTAACATTGCCCACAATTATCAACTTTCTAAGTCTTTCTGAGCAAGAGAAATCGCAAAACAGTCATTTATTCATTGCCGTCCAAAAACAATGCTTTTTTACACTCCAGTCTCCCTTTCTCTTGGAAACAATGACTTACATCAATCCTTTTACATAATTCTTTTTTCTCAAGACATTTCTAACATTGTCCACAATTATCAACTTTCTAAGTCTTTCTGAGCAGGAGAAATCGCAAAATATAGTCATTTCTTCATTGCCGTCCAAAAACAACGCTTTTTTACACTCCTGTCTCCCTTTCTCTTGGAAACAATGACTTACATCAATCCTTTTACATAATTCTTGTTTCTCCTGACATTTCTAACACTGCCCACAATTATTAACTTTCTAAGTCTTTCTGAGCAGGAGAAATCGCAAAACATAGTCATTTCTTCATTGCAGTCCAAAAACAACGCTTTTTTACACTCCAGTCTCCCTTTCTCTTGGAAACAATGACTTACATCAATCCTTTTACATAATTCTTGTTTCTCCTGACATTTCTAACATTGCCCACAATTATCAACTTTCTAAGTCTTTCTGAGCAGGAGAAATCGCAAAACATAGTCATTTCTTTATTGCAGTCCAAAAACAACGCTTTTTTACACTCCAGTCTCCCTTTCTCTTGGAAACAATGACTTACATCAATCCTTTTACATAATTCTTGTTTCTCCTGACATTTCTAACATTGCCCACAATTATCAACTTTCTAAGTCTTTCTGAGCAGGAGAAATCGCAAAATATAGTCATTTCTTCATTGCCGTCCAAAAACAACGCTTTTTTACACTCCAGTCTCCCTTTCTCTTGGAAACAATGACTTACATCAATCCTTTTACATAATTCTTTTTTCTCAAGACATTTCTAACATTGTCCACAATTATCAACTTTCTAAGTCTTTCTGAGCAGGAGAAATCGCAAAATATAGTCATTTCTTCATTGCCGTCCAAAAACAACGCTTTTTTACACTCCTGTCTCCCTTTCTCTTGGAAACAATGACTTACATCAATCCTTTTACATAATTCTTGTTTCTCCTGACATTTTTAACACTGCCCACAATTATTAACTTTCTAAGTCTTTCTGAGCAGGAGAAGTCGCAAAACATAGTCATTTCTTCATTGCAGTCCAAAAACAACGCTTTTTTACACTCCTGTCTCCCTTTCTCTTGGAAACAATGACTTACATCAATCCTTTTACATAATTCTTGTTTCTCATGACATTTCTAACATTGCCCACAATTATCAACTTTCTAAGTCTTTCTGAGCAAGAGAAATCGCAAAACAGTCATTTATTCATTGCCGTCCAAAAACAATGCTTTTTTACACTCCAGTCTCCCTTTCTCTTGGAAACAATGACTTACATCAATCCTTTTACATAATTCTTTTTTCTCAAGACATTTCTAACATTGTCCACAATTATCAACTTTCTAAGTCTTTCTGAGCAGGAGAAATCGCAAAATATAGTCATTTCTTCATTGCCGTCCAAAAACAACGCTTTTTTACACTCCTGTCTCCCTTTCTCTTGGAAACAATGACTTACATCAATCCTTTTACATAATTCTTGTTTCTCCTGACATTTCTAACACTGCCCACAATTATTAACTTTCTAAGTCTTTCTGAGCAGGAGAAATCGCAAAACATAGTCATTTCTTCATTGCAGTCCAAAAACAACGCTTTTTTACACTCCAGTCTCCCTTTCTCTTGGAAACAATGACTTACATCAATCCTTTTACATAATTCTTGTTTCTCCTGACATTTCTAACATTGCCCACAATTATCAACTTTCTAAGTCTTTCTGAGCAGGAGAAATCGCAAAACATAGTCATTTCTTTATTGCAGTCCAAAAACAACGCTTTTTTACACTCCAGTCTCCCTTTCTCTTGGAAACAATGACTTACATCAATCCTTTTACATAATTCTTGTTTCTCCTGACATTTCTAACATTGCCCACAATTATCAACTTTCTAAGTCTTTCTGAGCAGGAGAAATCGCAAAATATAGTCATTTCTTCATTGCCGTCCAAAAACAACGCTTTTTTACACTCCAGTCTCCCTTTCTCTTGGAAACAATGACTTACATCAATCCTTTTACATAATTCTTGTTTCTCATGACATTTCTAACATTGCCCACAAATATCAACTTTCTAAGTCTTTCTGAGCAGGAGAAATCGCAAAATATAGTCATTTCTTCATTGCCGTCCAAAAACAACGCTTTTTTACACTCCAGTCTCCCTTTCTCTTGGAAACAATGACTTACATCAATCCTTTTACATAATTCTTGTTTCTCATGACATTTCTAACATTGCCCACAAATATCAACTTTCTAAGTCTTTCTGAGCAGGAGAAATCGCAAAACATAGTCATTTCTTCATTGCAGTCCAAAAACAACGCTTTTTTACACTCCAGTCTCCCTTTCTCTTGGAAACAATGACTTACATCAATCCTTTAACATAATTCTTATTTCTCATGACATTTCTAACATTGCCCACAATTATCAACTTTCTAATTCTTTCTGAGCAAGAGAAATCGCAAAATATAGTCATTTCTTCATTGCTGTCCAAAAACAACGCTTTTTTACACTCCTGTCTCCCTTTCTCTTGGAAACAATGACTTACATCAATCCTTTTACATAATTCTTCTTTCTCCTGACATTTCTAACATTGCCCACAATTATCAACTTTCTAAGTCTTTCTGAGCAGGAGAAATCGCAAAATATAGTCATTTCTTCATTGCCGTCCAAAAACAACGTTTTTTTACACTCCAGTCTCCCTTTCTCTTGGAAACAATGACTTACATCAATCCTGTTACATAATTCTTGTTTCTCATGACATTTCTAACATTGTCCACAATTATCAACTTTCTAAGTCTTTCTGAGCAGGAGAAATCGCAAAACATAGTCATTTCTTCATTGCCGTCCAAAAACAACGCTTTTTTACACTCCTGTCTCCCTTTCTCTTGGAAACAATGACTTACATCAATCCTTTTACATAATCCTTGTTTCTCCTGACATTTCTAACATTGCCCACAAATATCAACTTTCTAAGTCTTTCTGAGCAGGAGAAATCGCAAAACATAGTCATTTCTTCATTGCCGTCCAAAAACAACGTTTTTTTACACTCCAGTCTCCCTTTCTCTTGGAAACAATGACTTACATCAATCCTGTTACATAATTCTTGTTTCTCATGACATTTCTAACATTGTCCACAATTATCAACTTTCTAAGTCTTTCTGAGCAGGAGAAATCGCAAAACATAGTCATTTCTTCATTGCCGTCCAAAAACAACGCTTTTTTACACTCCTGTCTCCCTTTCTCTTGGAAACAATGACTTACATCAATCCTTTTACATAATCCTTGTTTCTCCTGACATTTCTAACATTGCCCACAAATATCAACTTTCTAAGTCTTTCTGAGCAGGAGAAATCGCAAAATATAGTCATTTCTTCATTGCCGTCCAAAAACAACGTTTTTTTACACTCCAGTCTCCCTTTCTCTTGGAAACAATGACTTACATCAATCCTGTTACATAATTCTTGTTTCTCATGACATTTCTAACATTGTCCACAATTATCAACTTTCTAAGTCTTTCTGAGCAGGAGAAATCGCAAAACATAGTCATTTCTTCATTGCAGTCCAAAAACAACGCTTTTTTTACACTCCAGTCTCCCTTTCTCTTGGAAACAATGACTTACATCAATCCTTTTACATAATTATTGTTTCTCATGACATTTCTAACATTGTCTACAATTATCAACTTTCTAAGTCTTTCTGAGCAGGAGAAATCGCAAAACATAGTCATTTCTTCATTGCCGTCCAAAAACAACGCTTTTTTACACTCCTGTCTCCCTTTCTCTTGGAAACAATGACTTACATCAATCCTTTTACATAATTCTTGTTTCTCCTGACATTTCTAACATTGCCCACAATTATTAACTTTCTAAGTCTTTCTGAGCAGGAGAAATCGCAAAACATAGTCATTTCTTCATTGCAGTCCAAAAACAACGCTTTTTTACACTCCTGTCTCCCTTTCTCTTGGAAACAATGACTTACATCAATCCTTTTACATAATTCTTGTTTCTCATGACATTTCTAACATTGCCCACAGTTATCAACTTTCTAAGTCTTTCTGAGCAAGAGAAATCGCAAAACAGTCATTTATTCATTGCCGTCCAAAAACAATGCTTTTTTACACTCCAGTCTCCCTTTCTCTTGGAAACAATGACTTACATCAATCCTTTTACATAATTCTTTTTTCTCATGACATTTCTAACATTGTCCACAATTATCAACTTTCTAAGTCTTTCTGAGCAGGAGAAATCGCAAAACATAGTCATTTCTTCATTGCCGTCCAAAAACAACGCTTTTTTACACTCCTGTCTCCCTTTCTCTTGGAAACAATGACTTACATCAATCCTTTTACATAATTCTTGTTTCTCCTGACATTTCTAACACTGCCCACAATTATTAACTTTCTAAGTCTTTCTGAGCAGGAGAAATCGCAAAACATAGTCATTTCTTCATTGCAGTCCAAAAACAACGCTTTTTTACACTCCAGTCTCCCTTTCTCTTGGAAACAATGACTTACATCAATCCTTTTACATAATTCTTATTTCTCATGACATTTCTAACATTGCCCACAATTATCAACTTTCTAATTCTTTCTGAGCAAGAGAAATCGCAAAATATAGTCATTTCTTCATTGCCGTCCAAAAACAACGCTTTTTTACACTCCTGTCTCCCTTTCTCTTGGAAACAATGACTTACATCAATCCTTTTACATAATTCTTGTTTCTCCTGACATTTCTAACATTGCCCACAATTATCAACTTTCTAAGTCTTTCTGAGCAGTAGAAATCGCAAAATATAGTCATTTCTTCATTGCCGTCCAAAAACAACGCTTTTTTACACTCCTGTCTCCCTTTCTCTTGGAAACAATGACTTACATCAATCCTTTTACATAATTCTTGTTTCTCCTGACATTTCTAACATTGCCCACAATTATCAACTTTCTAATTCTTTCTGAGCAAGAGAAATCGCAAAATATAGTCATTTCTTCATTGCCGTCCAAAAACAACGCTTTTTTACACTCCTGTCTCCCTTTCTCTTGGAAACAATGACTTACATCAATCCTTTTACATAATTCTTGTTTCTCCTGACATTTCTAACATTGCCCACAATTATCAACTTTCTAAGTCTTTCTGAGCAGTAGAAATCGCAAAATATAGTCATTTCTTCATTGCAGTCCAAAAACAACGCTTTTTTACACTCCAGTCTACCTTTCTCTTGGAAACAAGAGAGAAAAAAAAATGAAAAAAAAAAACCTACAGCACCTGGTATTCCCAGGTGGTCTCCCATCCAAGTACTAACCAGGCCTGGCCCTGCTTAGCTTCCAAGATCAGATGAGATTGGGCATGTTCATGGTTGTTCACTGTAGGTATTGCTTGCCTACTGACCTACATCTCTTATACATCTCAACACCAGCATTGAAGGAAGCAGGAACAAGAGAGAAAAAAAAACGGAAAAAAAAAAACCTACAGCACTTGGTATTCCCAGGTGGTCTCCCATCCAAGTACTAACCAGGCATGGCTCTGCTTAGCTTCCAAGATCAGACGAGTTTGGACTTGTTCAGGGTGGTATGGCTGTAGGTACTGCTTGCTTACTGGCCTACTGCCATACATCTCTTATACATCTCAACACCAGCATTAAAGAAAGCAGGAACAAGAGAGAATAAAACACGAAAAAAAAAGAAAACCTACAGCACTTGGTATTCCCAGGTGGTCTCCCATGCAAGTACTAACCAAGCCCAGCCCTGCTTAGCTTTCAAGATCAGATGAGATTGGGCTTGTTCAGTGTGGTGTAGCTGTAGGTATTGCTGGCCCACTGACCTACATCTCAACACCAGCACAGAAGGAAGCAGAAACAAGAGAGAAAAAAAAATGAAAAAAAAAACCTACAGCAACTGGTATTCCCAGGTGGTATCCCATCCAAGTACTAACCAGGCCCGGCACTGCTTAGCTTCCAAGATCAGAAGAGATTGGGCATGTTCAGGGTGGTTGACTGTATGTATTACTTGCTTGCTAACCTACATCTCTTATACATCTTAACACCAGCATTGAAGGTAGCAGGAACAAGAGAGAAAAAAAAACGAAAAAAAAAAAAACTTACAGCACCTGGTATTCCCAGGTGGTCTCCCATCCAAGTACTAACCAGGCCCGGGCCTGCTTAGCTTCCAAGATCAGATGACATTGGGCTTGTTCAGGGCGGTGTGGCTGTAGGTATTGCTTACCTGCTGACCTACATCTCTTATACATCTCAACACCAACATTGAAGGAAGCAGGAACAAGAGAGTTAAAAAAATGACAAAGAAAAAGCCTACAGCACCTGGTATTCCCAGGTGGTCTCCCATCCAAGTACTAACCAGGCCTGGTGCTGCTTAGCTTTCAAGATCAGACGAGATTGCGCTTGTTCAGGGTGGTGTGGCTGTAGGTATCACATCTCAACACCAGCATTGAAGGAAGCAGGAACAAGAGAGAAAAAACCCCGAAAAAAACAACCTATAGAACCTGGAGTTCCCAGGTGGGCTTCCATCCAAGTACTTACCAGGCCCAACCCTGCTTAGCTTCCAAGATCAGACGAGATTGGGCTTGTTCAGGGTTGTGTGGCTGTAGGTACTGCTTGCTTACTGACCTACATCTCTTATATATCTCAACACCGGCATTAAAGAAAGCAGGAACAAAAGAGAAAAAAAAATAGAAAAAAAAAAAACCCACAGCACCTGGTATTCCCAGGTGGTCTCCCATCCAAGTACTAACCATGCCCAGCCCTGCTTAGCTTCAAAGATCAGACAAGATTGGGCTTATTCAGGGTGTTGTGCCGTAGGTATTGCTTGCATACTTACTGACCTACATCTCTTATACATCTCAACACGGACATTGAAGGAAGCAGGAACAAGAGAGAAAAAAAACCGAAAAATATAAACCTACAGCACCTGGTATTCCCAGTTGGTCTCCCATGCAAGTACTAACCAGTCCCGGCCCTGCTTAGTTTACAAGATCAGATAAGATTGGGCATGTTCAGGGTGGATGACTGTAGGTATTGCTTCCCGACTGACCTACATCTCTTATACATCTCAACACCAGCATTGAAAGAAGCAGGAACAAGAGAGAAAAAATAACGAAAAAAAGAAAAAACGACAGCACCTAGTATTCCCAGGTGCTCTCCCATCCAAATACTAACCAGGTCCAACCCTGCTTAGCTTCCAAGATAAGACGAGAGTGGTCTTGTTCATGGTGGTGTGGCTGTATGTATTGTTTGCCTACTAACCTACATCTCTTATACATCTCAACACCAGCATTGAAGGAAGCAGGAACAAGAGAGAATAAAAAACGAAAAAAAACAAACCTACAGCACCTGGAAGCAGAGAGAAAAAAAACCGAAAAAAAAAAAACCCACAGCACCTGGTATTCCCAGATGCTCTCCCATCCAAGTACTAACCAGGCCTGGCCCTGCTTAGCTTTCAAGATTAGATGAGCTTGGACATGTTCACGGTGGTGTGGCTGTAGGTATTGCTTTCTTACTGACCTACATCTCTTATACATCTCAACACCGGCATTTGGAAAGCAGAAACAAGAGAGAGAAAAAAACGAAAAAATAAAACCTAAAGCACCTGGTATTCCTAGGTGCTCTCCCATCCAAGTACTAACCAGGCCCAGTCCTGCTTAGCTTTCAAGATTAGACAAGATTGGGCTTATTCAGGGTGTTGTGCTGTAGATATTGCTTGCCTACTTACTGACCTACATCTCTTATACATCTCAACACGGACATTGAAGGAAGCAGGAACAAGAGAGAAAATAAAACGAAAAAAATAAACTACAGAACCTGGTATTTCCAGGTGGTCTCCCATCCAAGTACTAACCAGGCCTGGCCCTGCTTAGCTTACAAGATCAGATGAGTTTGGGCTTGTTCAGGGTGGTATGGCTGTAGGGATTCCTTGCCTACTCACCTACATCTGTTATACATCTCAACACGGACATTGAAGGAAGCAGGAACAAGAGAGAAAAAAAACGAAAAAAAAAAAACTATAGCACCTGGTATTCCCAGGTGGTCTCCCATCCAAGTACTAACCAGGCCCGGCCCTGCTTAGCTTACAAGATAAGACGAGAGTGGTCTTGTTCAGGGTGGTGTGGCTGTATGTATTGCTTGCCTACTGACCTACATCTCTTATACATCTCAACACGGACATTGAAGGAAGCAGGAACAAGAGAGAAAAAAAACCGAAAAAAAAAAAACCCACAGCACCTGGTATTCCCAGATGCTCTCCCATCCAAGTACTAACCAGGCCTGGCCCTGCTTAGCTTTCAAGATTAGATGAGCTTGGACATGTTCACGGTGGTGTGGCTGTAGGTATTGCTTGCCTACTGACCTACATCTCTTATACATCTCAACACCAGCATTAGAGGAAGCAGGAACAAGAGAAAAAAAATAACGAAAAAACAAAAACAAACAGCACCTGGTATTCCCAGGTGGTCTCCCATGCAAGTACTAACCAGTCCCAGCCCTGCTTAGCTTACAAGATCAGATAAGATTGGGCATGTTCAGGGTGGATGACTGTAGGTATTGCTTCCCGACTGACCTACATCTCTTATACATCTCAACACCAGCATTGAAGGAAGCAGGAACAAGAGAGAAAAAATAACGAAAAAAACAAAAAACGACAGCACCTAGTATTCCCAGGTGCTCTCCCATCCAAATACTAACCAGGTCCGGCCCTGCTTAGCTTCCAAGATAAGACGAGAGTGGTCTTGTTCAGGGTGGTGTGGCTGTATGTATTGCTTGCCTACTGACCTACATCTCTTATACATCTCAACACGGACATTGAAGGAAGCAGGAACAAGAGAGAAAAAAAACGAAAAAAAAAAAACTATAGCACCTGGTATTCCCAGGTGGTCTCCCATCCAAGTACTAACCAGGCCCGGCCCTGCTTAACTTACAAGATCAGACGAGTTTGGGCTTGTTCAGGGTGGTATGGCTGTAAGGATTACTTGCCTACTCACCTACATCTGTTATACATCTCAACACCAGCATTGAAGGAAGCAGGAACAAGAGAAAAAAAATAACGAAAAAAACAAAGAGCAAACAGCACCTGGTATTCCCAGGTGGTCTCCCATCCAAGTATTAACCAGGTCCGGCCCTGCTTAGCTTCCTAGATAAGATGAGATTGGGCATGTTCAGGGTGGTTTACTGCAGGTACTGTTTGCCTACTGACCAACATCTCTTATACATCTAGACACCAGCATTGAAGGAAGCATGAACAAAAGAGAAAAAAAAACTTAAAAAAACAAAAACCTACAGCACCTGGTATTCCCAGGTGGTCTCCCATCCAAGTACTAACCATGCCCTGCCCTGCTTAGCTTCCACAATCGCGCTTATTCAGGGTGTTCTGCTGTAGGTATTGCTTGCATAATTCCTGACCTACATCTCTTATACATCTCAACACGGACATTGAAGGAAGCAGGAACAAGACAGAAAAAAAAACGAAAAAAAAAACTACAGCACCAGGTATTCCCAGGTGGTCTCCCATCCAAGTACTAACCAGGCCTGGTCTTGCTTAGCTTACAAGATCAGATGAGTTTGGGCTTGTTCAGGGTGGTATGGCTGTAGGGATTCCTTGCCTACTTACTGACCTACATCTCTTATACATCTCAACACGGACATTGAAGGAAGCAGGAACAAGAGAGAAAAAAAACCGAAAAAAATTAACTACAGAACCTGGTATTTCCAGGTGGTCTACCATCCAAGTACTAACCAGGCCCAGCTCTGCTTAGCTTACAAGATCAGATGAGTTTGGGCTTGTTCAGGGTGGTATGGCTGTAGGGATTCCTTGCCTACTTACTGACCTACATCTGTTATACATCTCAACACCAGCATTGAAGGAAGCAGGAACAAGAGAGAAAAAAAAAACGGAAAAAAAAACCCTACAGCACCTGGTAATCCCAGGTGGTCTCCCATCCAAGTACTAACCAGGCCCAGCTCTGCTTAGCTTCCAAGATCAGACGAGTTTGGGCTTGTTCAGGGTGGTTTACTATAGGTATTGCTTGCTTCCTGACAAACATCTCTTATACATCTCAACACCAGCATTGAAGGAAGCAGGAACAAGAGAGAAAAAAAAACGAAAAAAAAAAACCCTACAGCACCTGGTATTCCCAGGTGCTCTCCCATCCAAGTACTTACCAGGCCTGGCCCTGCTTAGTTTTCAAGATTAGATGAGCTTGGACATGTTCACGTTGGTGTGGCTGTAGGTATTGCTTTCTTACTGACCTACATCTCTTATACATCTCAACACCGGCATTGAAGAAAGCAGAAACAAGAGAGAGAAAAAAAAACGAAAAAATAAAACCTACAGCACCTGGTATTCCCAGGTGCTCTCCCATCCAAGTACTAACCAGGCCCGGTCCTGCCTAGCTTTCAAAATTAGACAAGATTGGGC
>NW_027447564.1:0-35000 GCF_038048845.1 Mixophyes fleayi | reverse complement strand
ACATCTCAACACCAGCATTGAAGGTAGCAGGAACAAGAGAGAAAAAAAAAACCTACATGACCTGGTATTCCTAGGTGCTCTCCCATCGAAGTACTGACCAGGCCCGGCCCTGGTTAGCTTCCAAGATCAAATGAGATTGGGCATGTTCAGGGTGTTTTACTGTAGGTATTGCTTGCCTCCTGACCTACATCTCTTATACATCTCAAAACCAGAAATGAAGGAAGCAGGAACAAAAGAAAAAAAAAAAACCTATAGCACCTGGTATTCCCCCATCCAAGTACTAACCAGGCCCCGCCCTGCTTAGCTTCAAAGATCAGATGAGATTGGGCATGTTCAGGGTGGTTTACTGTAGGTATTGTTCGCCTACTGACCTACATCTCTTATATATCTCAACACCAGCATTGAAGGAAGCAGGAACAAGAGAGAAAAAAAAACGAAAAAAAAAAAACCTACAGCACCTAGTATTCTCAGGTGGTCTCCCATTCAAGTACTAACCAGGCCCAGCCCTGCTTAGCTTCCAAGATCAGACGAGTTTGGGCATGTTCAGGGTGGTTGACTGTAGCTATTGCTTCTTTACTGACCTACATCTCTTATACATCTCAACACCAGCATTGAAGGTAGCAGGAACAAGAGAGAAAAAAAAAACCTACATGACCTGGTATTCCTAGGTGCTCTCCCATCGAAGTACTGACCAGGCCCGGCCCTGGTTAGCTTCCAAGATCAGATGAGATTGGGCATGTTCAGGGTGTTTTACTGTAGGTATTGCTTGCCTCCTGACCTACATCTCTTATACATCTCAAAACCAGCATTGAAGCACGCAGGAACAAGAGAGAAAAGAAAACGAAAAAAAAAAAACCTACAGCACCTGGTATTCCCAGGTGGTCTCCCATAAGGATTTATGTAAGTCATTGTTTCCAAGAGAAAGGGAGACAGGAGTGTAAAAAAGCGTTGTTTTTGGACGGCATGAGAAACAAGAATTATGTAAAAGGATTGATGTAAGTCATTGTTTCCAAGAGAAAGGGAGACAGGAGTGTAAAAAAGCGTTGTTTTTGGACGGCAATGAAGAAATGACTATGTTTTGCGATTTCTCTTGCTCAGAAAGACTTAGAAAGTTGATAATTGTGGGCAATGTTAGAAATGTCAGGAGAAACAAGAATTATGTAAAAGGATTGATGTAAGTCATTGTTTCCAAGAGAAAGGGAGACAGGAGTGTAAAAAAGCGTTGTTTTTGGACGGCAATGAAGAAATGACTATGTTTTGCGATTTCTCTTGCTCAGAAAGACTTAGAAAGTTGATAATTGTGGGCAATGTTAGAAATGTCATGAGAAACAAGAATTATGTAAAAGGATTGATGTAAGTCATTGTTTCCAGGAGAAAGGGAGACAGGAGTGTAAAAAAGCGTTGTTTTTGGACGGCAATGAAGAAATGACTATGTTTTGCGACTTCTCTTGCTCAGAAAGACTTAGAAAGTTGATAATTGTGGGTAATGTTAGAAATGTCATGAGAAACAAGAATTATGTAAAAGGATTGATGTAAGTCATTGTTTCCAAGAGAAAGGGAGACAGGAGTGTAAAAAAGCGTTGTTTTTGGACGGCAATGAAGAAATGACAATGTTTTGCGATTTCTCTTGCTCAGAAAGACTTAGAAAGTTGATAATTGTGGGCAACACCAGCATTGAAGGAAGCAGGAAGAAGAGAGAAAAAAAAGCCTACAGCACCTGGTATTCCCAGGTGGTCTCCCATCCAAGTACTAACCAGGCCTGGCTCTGCTTAGCTTCCAAGATCAGACAAGTTTGGACTTGCTCAGGGTGGTATGGCTGTAGATACTGCTTGTCTCCTGTCCTACTGACATACATCTCTTATACATCTCAACACCAGCATTAAAGAAAGCAGGAACAAGAGAGAATAAAACACGAAAAAAACCGAAAACCAACAGCACTTGGTATTCCCAGGTGGTCTCCCATGCAAGTACTAACCAAGCCCAGCTCTGCTTAGCTTTCAAGATCAGATGAGATTGGGCTTGTTCAGTGTGGTGTAGCTGTAGGTATTGCTTGCCCACTGACCTACATCTCAACACCAGCATAGAAGGAAGCAAGAAACAAGAGAGAAAAAAAAATGAAAAAAAAAAACCTACAGCACCTGGTATTCCCAGGTGCTCTCCCATCCAAGTACTGACCAGGCCCGGCCCTGGTTAGCTTCCAAGATCAGATGAGATTGGGCATGTTCAGGGTGTTTTACTGTAGGTATTGCTTGCCTCCTGACCTACATCTCTTATACATCTCAAAACCAGCATTGAAGCATGCAGGAACAAGAGAGAAAAGAAAACGAAAAAAAAAAAACCTACAGCACCTGGTATTCCCAGGTGGTCTACCATAAGGATTGATGTAAGTCATTGTTTCCAAGAGAAAGGGAGACAGGAGTGTAAAAAAGCGTTGTTTTTGGACGGCATGAGAAACAAGAATTATGTAAAAGGATTGATGTAAGTCATTGTTTCCAAGAGAAAGGGAGACAGGAGTGTAAAAAAGCGTTGTTTTTGGACGGCAATGAAGAAATGACTATGTTTTGCGATTTCTCTTGCTCAGAAAGACTTAGAAAGTTGATAATTGTGGGCAATGTTAGAAATGTCATGAGAAACAAGAATTATGTAAAAGGATTGATGTAAGTCATTGTTTCCAGGAGAAAGGGAGACAGGAGTGTAAAAAAGCGTTGTTTTTGGACGGCAATTAAGAAATGACTATATTTTGCGATTTCTCCTGCTCAGAAAGACTTAGAAAGTTGATATTTGTGGGCAATGTTAGAAATGTCATGAGAAACAAGAATTATGTAAAAGGATTGATGTAAGTCATTGTTTCCAAGAGAAAGGGAGACTGGAGTGTAAAAAAGCGTTGTTTTTGGACTGCAATGAAGAAATGACTGTTTTGCAATTTCTCTTGCTCAGAAAGACTTAGAAAGTTGATAATTGTGGGCAATGTTAGAAATGTAATGAGAAACAAGAATTATGTAGAAGTATTGATGTAAGTCATTGTTTCCAGGAGAAAGGGAGACAGGAGTGTAAAAAAGCGTTGTTTTTGGACGGCAATGAAGAAATGACTATGTTTTGCGATTTCTCCTGCTCAGAAAGACTTAGAAAGTTGATATTTGTGGACAATGTTAGAAATGTCATGAGAAACAAGAATTATGTAAAAGGATTGATGTAAGTCATTGTTTCCAAGAGAAAGGGAGACTGGAGTGTAAAAAAGCGTTGTTTTTGGACTGCAATGAAGAAATGACTATGTTTTGCGATTTCTCCTGCTCAGAAAGACTTAGAAAGTTGATATTTGTGGGCAATGTTAGAAATGTCAGGAGAAACAAGAATTATGTAAAAGTATTGATGTTAGTCATTGTTTCCAAGAGAAAGGGAGACTGGAGGGTAAAAAAGCATTGTTTTTGGACGGCAATGAATAAATGACTGTTTTGCGATTTCTCTTGCTCAGAAAGACTTAGAAAGTTGATAATTGTGGGCAATGTTAGAAATGTCATGAGAAACAAGAATTATGTAAAAGGATTGATGTAAGTCATTGTTTCCAGGAGAAAGGGAGACAGGAGTGTAAAAAAGCGTTGTTTTTGGACGGCAATGAAGAAATGACTATAATTTGCGATTTCTCCTGCTCAGAAAGACTTAGAAAGTTGATATTTGTGGGCAATGTTAGAAATGTCAAGAGAAACAAGAATTATGTAAAAGGATTGATGTAAGTCATTGTTTCCAAGAGAAAGGGAGACTGGAGTGTAAAAAAGCGTTGTTTTTGGACGGCAATGAAGAAATGACTATGTTTTGCGATTTCTCCTGCTCAGAAAGACTTAGAAAGTTGATATTTGTGGGCAATGTTAGAAATGTCAGGAGAAACAAGAATTATGTAAAAGGATTGATGTAAGTCATTGTTTCCAAGAGAAATGGAGACAGGAGTGTAAAAAAGCGTTGTTTTTGGACTGCAATGAAGAAATGACTATGTTCTGCGATTTCTCCTGCTCAAAAAGACTTAGGAAGTTGATAATTGTGGGCAATGTTAGAAATGGCAGGAGAAACAAGAATTATGTAAAAGGATTGATGTAAGTCATTGTTTCCAAGAGAAAGGGAGAATGGAGTGTAAAAAAGCATTGTTTTTGGACGGCAATGAATAAATGACTGTTTTGCGATTTCTCTTGCTCAGAAAGACTTAGAAAGTTGATAATTGTGGGCAATGTTAGAAATGTCAGGAGAAACAAGAATTATGTAAAAGTATTGATGTAAGTCATTGTTTCCAAGAGAAAGGGAGACAGGAGTGTAAAAAAGTGTTGTTTTTGGACGGCAATGAAGAAATGACTATGTTTTGCGATTTCTCCTGCTCAGAAAGACTTAGAAAGTTGATAATTGTGGGCAATGTTAGAAATATCATGAGAAACAAGAATTATGTAAAAGGTTTGATGTAAGTCATTGTTTCCAGGAGAAAGGGAGACAGGAGTGTAAAAAAGCATTGTTTTTGGACGGCAATGAAGAAATGACTATATTTTGCGGTTTCTCCTGCTCAGAAAGACTTAGAAAGTTGATAATTGTGGGCAATGTTAGAAATGTCAGGAGAAACAAGAATTATGTAAAAGGATTGATGTAAGTCATTGTTTCCAAGAGAAAGGGAGACTGGAGTGTAAAAAAGCGTTGTTTTTGGACTGCAATGAAGAAATGACTATGTCTTGCGATTTCTCCTGCTCAGAAAGACTTAGAAAGTTGATAATTGTGGACAATGTTAGAAATGTCAGGAGAAACAAGAATTATGTAAAAGTATTGATGTAAGTCATTGTTTCCAAGAGAAAGGGAGACAGGAGTGTAAAAAAGCGTTGTTTTTGGACTGCAATGAAGAAATGACTATGTTCTGCGATTTCTCCTGCTCAAAAAGACTTAGGAAGTTGATAATTGTGGGCAATGTTAGAAATGGCAGGAGAAACAAGAATTATGTAAAAGGATTGATGTAAGTCATTGTTTCCAAGAGAAAGGGAGAATGGAGTGTAAAAAAGCATTGTTTTTGGACGGCAATGAATAAATGACTGTTTTGCGATTTCTCTTGCTCAGAAAGACTTAGAAAGTTGATAATTGTGGGCAATGTTAGAAATGTCAGGAGAAACAAGAATTATGTAAAAGTATTGATGTAAGTCATTGTTTCCAAGAGAAAGGGAGACAGGAGTGTAAAAAAGTGTTGTTTTTGGACGGCAATGAAGAAATGACTATGTTTTGCGATTTCTCCTGCTCAGAAAGACTTAGAAAGTTGATAATTGTGGGCAATGTTAGAAATATCATGAGAAACAAGAATTATGTAAAAGGATTGATGTAAGTCATTGTTTCCAGGAGAAAGGGAGACAGGAGTGTAAAAAAGCGTTGTTTTTGGACGGCAATGAAGAAATGACTATATTTTGCGGTTTCTCCTGCTCAGAAAGACTTAGAAAGTTGATAATTGTGGGCAATGTTAGAAATGTCAGGAGAAACAAGAATTATGTAAAAGGATTGATGTAAGTCATTGTTTCCAAGAGAAAGGGAGACTGGAGTGTAAAAAAGCGTTGTTTTTGGACTGCAATGAAGAAATGACTATGTCTTGCGATTTCTCCTGCTCAGAAAGACTTAGAAGTTGATAATTGTGGACAATGTTAGAAATGTCAGGAGAAACAAGAATTATGTAAAAGTATTGATGTAAGTCATTGTTTCCAAGAGAAAGGGAGACAGGAGTGTAAAAAAGCGTTGTTTTTGGACGGCAGTGAAGAAATGACTATGTTTTGCGATTTCTCCTGCTCAGAAAGACTTAGAAAGTTGATATTTGTGGGCAATGTTAGAAATGTCAGGAGAAACAAGAATTATGTAAAAGGATTGATGTAAGTCATTGTTTCCAAGAGAAAGGGAGACTGGAGTGTAAAAAAGCATTGTTTTTGGACGGCAATGAAGAAATGACTATGTTCTGCGATTTCTCCTGCTCAAAAAGACTTAGGAAGTTGATAATTGTGGGCAATGTTAGAAATGTCAGGAGAAACAAGAATTATGTAAAAGGATTGATGTAAGTCATTGTTTCCAGGAGAAAGGGAGACAGGAGTGTAAAAAAGCGTTGTTTTTGGACGGCAATGAAGAAATGACTATAATTTGCGATTTCTCCTGCTCAGAAAGACTTAGAAAGTTGATATTTGTGGGCAATGTTAGAAATGTCAAGAGAAACAAGAATTATGTAAAAGGATTGATGTAAGTCATTGTTTCCAAGAGAAAGGGAGACTGGAGTGTAAAAAAGCGTTGTTTTTGGACGGCAATGAAGAAATGACTATGTTTTGCGATTTCTCCTGCTCAGAAAGACTTAGAAAGTTGATATTTGTGGGCAATGTTAGAAATGTCAGGAGAAACAAGAATTATGTAAAAGGATTGATGTAAGTCATTGTTTCCAAGAGAAATGGAGACAGGAGTGTAAAAAAGCGTTGTTTTTGGACTGCAATGAAGAAATGACTATGTTCTGCGATTTCTCCTGCTCAAAAAGACTTAGGAAGTTGATAATTGTGGGCAATGTTAGAAATGGCAGGAGAAACAAGAATTATGTAAAAGGATTGATGTAAGTCATTGTTTCCAAGAGAAAGGGAGAATGGAGTGTAAAAAAGCATTGTTTTTGGACGGCAATGAATAAATGACTGTTTTGCGATTTCTCTTGCTCAGAAAGACTTAGAAAGTTGATAATTGTGGGCAATGTTAGAAATGTCAGGAGAAACAAGAATTATGTAAAAGTATTGATGTAAGTCATTGTTTCCAAGAGAAAGGGAGACAGGAGTGTAAAAAAGTGTTGTTTTTGGACGGCAATGAAGAAATGACTATGTTTTGCGATTTCTCCTGCTCAGAAAGACTTAGAAAGTTGATAATTGTGGGCAATGTTAGAAATATCATGAGAAACAAGAATTATGTAAAAGGATTGATGTAAGTCATTGTTTCCAGGAGAAAGGGAGACAGGAGTGTAAAAAAGCATTGTTTTTGGACGGCAATGAAGAAATGACTATATTTTGCGGTTTCTCCTGCTCAGAAAGACTTAGAAAGTTGATAATTGTGGGCAATGTTAGAAATGTCAGGAGAAACAAGAATTATGTAAAAGGATTGATGTAAGTCATTGTTTCCAAGAGAAAGGGAGACTGGAGTGTAAAAAAGCGTTGTTTTTGGACTGCAATGAAGAAATGACTATGTCTTGCGATTTCTCCTGCTCAGAAAGACTTAGAAAGTTGATAATTGTGGACAATGTTAGAAATGTCAGGAGAAACAAGAATTATGTAAAAGTATTGATGTAAGTCATTGTTTCCAAGAGAAAGGGAGACAGGAGTGTAAAAAAGCGTTGTTTTTGGACTGCAATGAAGAAATGACTATGTTCTGCGATTTCTCCTGCTCAAAAAGACTTAGGAAGTTGATAATTGTGGGCAATGTTAGAAATGGCAGGAGAAACAAGAATTATGTAAAAGGATTGATGTAAGTCATTGTTTCCAAGAGAAAGGGAGAATGGAGTGTAAAAAAGCATTGTTTTTGGACGGCAATGAATAAATGACTGTTTTGCGATTTCTCTTGCTCAGAAAGACTTAGAAAGTTGATAATTGTGGGCAATGTTAGAAATGTCAGGAGAAACAAGAATTATGTAAAAGTATTGATGTAAGTCATTGTTTCCAAGAGAAAGGGAGACAGGAGTGTAAAAAAGTGTTGTTTTTGGACGGCAATGAAGAAATGACTATGTTTTGCGATTTCTCCTGCTCAGAAAGACTTAGAAAGTTGATAATTGTGGGCAATGTTAGAAATATCATGAGAAACAAGAATTATGTAAAAGGATTGATGTAAGTCATTGTTTCCAGGAGAAAGGGAGACAGGAGTGTAAAAAAGCGTTGTTTTTGGACGGCAATGAAGAAATGACTATATTTTGCGGTTTCTCCTGCTCAGAAAGACTTAGAAAGTTGATAATTGTGGGCAATGTTAGAAATGTCAGGAGAAACAAGAATTATGTAAAAGGATTGATGTAAGTCATTGTTTCCAAGAGAAAGGGAGACTGGAGTGTAAAAAAGCGTTGTTTTTGGACTGCAATGAAGAAATGACTATGTCTTGCGATTTCTCCTGCTCAGAAAGACTTAGAAAGTTGATAATTGTGGACAATGTTAGAAATGTCAGGAGAAACAAGAATTATGTAAAAGTATTGATGTAAGTCATTGTTTCCAAGAGAAAGGGAGACAGGAGTGTAAAAAAGCGTTGTTTTTGGACGGCAGTGAAGAAATGACTATGTTTTGCGATTTCTCCTGCTCAGAAAGACTTAGAAAGTTGATATTTGTGGGCAATGTTAGAAATGTCAGGAGAAACAAGAATTATGTAAAAGGATTGATGTAAGTCATTGTTTCCAAGAGAAAGGGAGACTGGAGTGTAAAAAAGCATTGTTTTTGGACGGCAATGAAGAAATGACTATGTTCTGCGATTTCTCCTGCTCAAAAAGACTTAGGAAGTTGATAATTGTGGGCAATGTTAGAAATGTCAGGAGAAACAAGAATTATGTAAAAGGATTGATGTAAGTCATTGTTTCCAAGAGAAAGGGAGACTGGAGTGTAAAAAAGCATTTTTTTGGACGGCAATGAATAAATGACTGTTTTGCGATTTCTCCTGCTCAGAAAGACTTAGAAAGTTGATAATTGTGGGCAATGTTAGAAATGTCAGGAGAAACAAGAATTATGTAAAAGGATTGATGTAAGTCATTGTTTCCAGGAGAAAGGGAGACAGGAGTGTAAAAAAGCGTTGTTTTTGGACGGCAATGAAGAAATGTCTATATTTTGCGGTTTCTCCTGCTCAGAAAGACTTAGAAAGTTGATAATTGTGGGCAATGTTAGAAATGTCATGAGAAACAAGAATTATGTAAAAGGATTGATGTAAGTCATTGTTTCCAAGAGAAAGGGAGACTGGAGTGTAAAAAAGCGTTGTTTTTGGACTGCAATGAAGAAATGACTATGTTTTGCGATTTCTCCTGCTCAGAAAGACTTAGAAAGTTGATAATTGTGGACAATGTTAGAAGTGTCATGAGAAACAAGAATTATGTAAAAGGATTGATGTAAGTCATTGTTTCCAAGAGAAAGGGAGACTGGAGTGTAAAAAAGCGTTGTTTTTAGACTGCAATGAAGAAATGACTATATTTTGCGATTTCTCCTGCTCAGAAAGACTTAGAAAGTTGATAATTGTGGGTAATGTTAGAAATGTCATGAGAAACAAGAATTATGTAAAAGGATTGATGTAAGTCATTGTTTCCAGGAGAAAGGGAGACAGAAGTGTAAAAAAGCGTTGTTTTTGGACGGCAATGAAGAAATGACTATATTTTGCGGTTTCTCCTGCTCAGAAAGACTTAGAAAGTTGATAATTGTGGGCAATGTTAGAAATGTCAGGAGAAACAAGAATTATGTAAAAGGATTGATGTAAGTCATTGTTTCCAAGAGAAAGGGAGACAGGAGTGTAAAAAAGCGTTGTTTTTGGACTGCAATGAAGAAATGACTATGTTTTGCGATTTCTCCTGCTCAGAAAGACTTAGAAAGTTGATATTTGTGGACAATGTTAGAAATGTCATGAGAAACAAGAATTATGTAAAAGGATTGATGTAAGTCATTGTTTCCAAGAGAAAGGGAGACTGGAGTGTAAAAAAGCGTTGTTTTTGGACTGCAATGAAGAAATGACTATGTTTTGCGATTTCTCCTGCTCAGAAAGACTTAGAAAGTTGATATTTGTGGGCAATGTTAGAAATGTCAAGAGAAACAAGAATTATGTAAAAGGATTGATGTAAGTCATTGTTTCCAAGAGAAAGGGAGACTGGAGTGTAAAAAAGCGTTGTTTTTGGACTGCAATGAAGAAATGACTATGTTTTGCGATTTCTCCTGCTCAGAAAGACTTAGAAAGTTGATAATTGTGGACAATGTTAGAAATGTCATGAGAAACAAGAATTATGTAAAAGGATTGATGTAAGTCATTGTTTCCAGGAGAAAGGGAGACAGGAGTGTAAAAAAGCGTTGTTTTTGGACGGCAATGAAGAAATGACTATAATTTGCGATTTCTCCTGCTCAGAAAGACTTAGAAAGTTGATATTTGTGGGCAATGTTAGAAATGTCAAGAGAAACAAGAATTATGTAAAAGGATTGATGTAAGTCATTGTTTCCAAGAGAAAGGGAGACTGGAGTGTAAAAAAGCGTTGTTTTTGGACTGCAATGAAGAAATGACTATGTTTTGCGATTTCTCCTGCTCAGAAAGACTTAGAAAGTTGATATTTGTGGACAATGTTAGAAATGTCATGAGAAACAAGAATTATGTAAAAGGATTGATGTAAGTCATTGTTTCCAAGAGAAAGGGAGACTGGAGTGTAAAAAAACGTTGTTTTTGGACTGCAATGAAGAAATGACTATGTTTTGCGATTTCTCCTGCTCAGAAAGACTTAGAAAGTTGATATTTGTGGGCAATGTTAGAAATGTCAGGAGAAACAAGAATTATGTAAAAGTATTGATGTAAGTCATTGTTTCCAAGAGAAAGGGAGACTGGAGTGTAAAAAAGCATTGTTTTTGGACGGCAATGAATAAATGACTGTTTTGCGATTTCTCTTGCTCAGAAAGACTTAGAAAGTTGATAATTGTGGGCAATGTTAGAAATGTCATGAGAAACAAGAATTATGTAAAAGGATTGATGTAAGTCATTGTTTCCAGGAGAAAGGGAGACAGGAGTGTAAAAAAGCGTTGTTTTTGGACGGCAATGAAGAAATGACTATATTTTGCGATTTCTCCTGCTCAGAAAGACTTAGAAAGTTGATATTTGTGGGCAATGTTAGAAATGTCATGAGAAACAAGAATTATGTAAAAGGATTGATGTAAGTCATTGTTTCCAAGAGAAAGGGAGACTGGAGTGTAAAAAAGCGTTGTTTTTGGACTGCAATGAAGAAATGACTATGTTTTGCGATTTCTCCTGCTCAGAAAGACTTCGAAAGTTGATATTTGTGGACAATGTTAGAAATGTCATGAGAAACAAGAATTATGTAAAAGGATTGATGTAAGTCATTGTTTCCAAGAGAAAGGGAGACTGGAGTGTAAAAAAGCGTTGTTTTTGGACTGCAATGAAGAAATGACTGTTTTGCAATTTCTCTTGCTCAGAAAGACTTAGAAAGTTGATAATTGTGGGCAATGTTAGAAATGTAATGAGAAACAAGAATTATGTAAAAGGATTGATGTAAGTCATTGTTTCCAAGAGAAAGGGAGACTGGAGTGTAAAAAAGCATTGTTTTTGGACGGCAATGAATAAATGACTGTTTTGCGATTTCTCTTGCTCAGAAAGACTTAGAAAGTTGATAATTGTGGGCAATGTTAGAAATGTCATGAGAAACAAGAATTATGTAAAAGGATTGATGTAAGTCATTGTTTCCAGGAGAAAGGGAGACAGGAGTGTAAAAAAGCGTTGTTTTTGGACGGCAATGAAGAAATTACTATATTTTGCGGTTTCTCCTGCTCAGAAAGACTTAGAAAGTTGATAATTGTGGGCAATGTTAGAAATGTCAGGAGAAACAAGAATTATGTAAAAGGATTGATGTAAGTCATTGTTTCCAAGAGAAATGGAGACAGGAGTGTAAAAAAGCGTTGTTTTTGGACTGCAATGAAGAAATGACTATGTTCTGCGATTTCTCCTGCTCAAAAAGACTTAGAAAGTTGATAATTGTGGGCAATGTTAGAAATGTCAGGAGAAACAAGAATTATGTAAAAGTATTGATGTAAGTCATTGTTTCCAAGAGAAAGGGAGACAGGAGTGTAAAAAAGCGTTGTTTTTGGACGGCAATGAAGAAATGACTATGTTTTGCGATTTCTCCTGCTCAGAAAGACTTAGAAAGTTGATAATTGTGGGCAATGTTAGAAATGTCATGAGAAACAAGAATTATGTAAAAGGATTGATGTAAGTCATTGTTTCCAGGAGAAAGGGAGACAGGAGTGTAAAAAAGCGTTGTTTTTGGACGGCAATGAAGAAATGACTATATTTTGCGGTTTCTCCTGCTCAGAAAGACTTAGAAAGTTGATAATTGTGGGCAATGTTAGAAATGTCAGGAGAAACAAGAATTATGTAAAAGGATTGATGTAAGTCATTGTTTCCAAGAGAAATGGAGACAGGAGTGTAAAAAAGCGTTGTTTTTGGACTGCAATGAAGAAATGACTATGTTCTGCGATTTCTCCTGCTCAAAAAGACTTAGAAAGTTGATAATTGTGGGCAATGTTAGAAATGTCAGGAGAAACAAGAATTATGTAAAAGTATTGATGTAAGTCATTGTTTCCAAGAGAAAGGGGGACAGGAGTGTAAAAAAGCGTTATTTTTGGACGGCAATGAAGAAATTACTATGTTTTGCGATTTCTCCTGCTCAGAAAGACTTAGAAAGTTGATAATTGTGGACAATGTTAGAAATGTCATGAGAAACAAGAATTATGTAAAAGGATTGATGTAAGTCATTGTTTCCAAGAGAAAGGGAGACTGGAGTGTAAAAAGGCGTTGTTTTTGGACTGCAATGAAGAAATGACTATGTTTTGCGATTTCTCCTGCTCAGAAAGACTTAGAAAGTTGATATTTGTGGACAATGTTAGAAATGTCATGAGAAACAAGAATTATGTAAAAGGATTGATGTAAGTCATTGTTTCCAAGAGAAAGGGAGACTGGAGTGTAAAAAAGCGTTGTTTTTGGACTGCAATGAAGAAATGACTATGTTTTGCGATTTCTCCTGCTCAGAAAGACTTAGAAAGTTGATAATTGTGGACAATGTTAGAAATGTCATGAGAAACAAGAATTATGTAAAAGGATTGATGTAAGTCATTGTTTCCAAGAGAAAGGGAGACTGGAGTGTAAAAAAGCGTTGTTTTTGGACTGCAATGAAGAAATGACTATGTTTTGCGATTTCTCCTGCTCAGAAAGACTTAGAAAGTTGATAATTGTGGGCAATGTTAGAAATGTCATGAGAAACAAGAATTATGTAAAAGGATTGATGTACCGTATATACTCGTGTATAAGCCGAGTTTTTCAGCACATTTTTTTATGCTGAAAAAGCCCCCCTCGGCTTATACACGGGTGAACTTACCTGGTCTCCGCTTCCTCAGCTCTTCAGTTCCGCAGTGGAACGCATGTGCGTTCCACCGACAGGAAGTTCAGCACAAATGCCGAACTTCCTGTCATTGGAACGCACATGCGTTCCACTGCGGAACTGAAGAGCTGAGGAAACGGAGACCAGGTAAGTTCGTTCTCTCTCCCTCACTCGCTCCCTCCCTCCCTCTCTTCCCCTCCAATATTAACATAACGTGATTTCCCTATTCTTTGGGGGTGAATTTGGGGGTGAATTTCAGATATGGCATTTGCTGGGTCTCATAATACATTATTATTCAGGATACCGTACATTGATGGTTCTAATTTATAGGATTCATTTATAAAACAGTTTTTTCAAATTAAATCAATAAAGTAGAGTAACAAATCAGGGGGTGTGGAAATATTAAAGCACACATATATAAAGATATTTATTGACAGTGTCCCCCTGCACCCCATTTTGAAATGTGTCAGGGCTTCACTAAAATGGCAAGCTTATATCAGTAGCTAATCAATCAAAAACACACATGATATAAAAATGTGTAAAATAAAAATGCATATACAGATGTAAATAAAAAACATAATAATGAATAAATCTACAAAAATTACCAGTAGCTGCTGCATTTCCCACCCTAGGCTTATACTCGAGTCAATAAGTTTTCCCAGTTTTTTGAGGTAAAATTAGGTGCCTCGGCTTATATTCGGGTCGACTTATACTCGAGTATATACGGTAAGTCATTGTTTCCAGGAGAAAGGGAGACAGGAGTGTAAAAAAGCGTTGTTTTTGGACGGCAATGAAGAAATGACTATATTTTGCGGTTTCTCCTGCTCAGAAAGACTTAGAAAGTTGATAATTGTGGGCAATGTTAGAAATGTCAGGAGAAACAAGAATTATGTAAAAGGATTGATGTAAGTCATTGTTTCCAAGAGAAAGGGAGACTGGAGTGTAAAAAAGCGTTGTTTTTGGACTGCAATGAAGAAATGACTATGTTTTGCGATTTCTCCTGCTCAGAAAGACTTAGAAAGTTGATAATTGTGGACAATGTTAGAAATGTCATGAGAAACAAGAATTATGTAAAAGGATTGATGTAAATCATTGTTTCCAAGAGAAAGGGAGACTGGAGTGTAAAAAAGCGTTGTTTTTGGACTGCAATGAAGAAATGACTATGTTTTGCGATTTCTCCTGCTCAGAAAGACTTAGAAAGTTGATATTTGTGGGCAATGTTAGAAATGTCAGGAGAAACAAGAATTATGTAAAAGGATTGATGTAAGTCATTGTTTCCAAGAGAAAGGGAGACTGGAGTGTAAAAAAGCATTGTTTTTGGACGGCAATGAATAAATGACTGTTTTGCGATTTCTCTTGCTCAGAAAGACTTAGAAAGTTGATAATTGTGGGCAATGTTAGAAATGTCATGAGAAACAAGAATTATGTAAAAGGATTGATGTAAGTCATTGTTTCCAGAAGAAAGGGAGACAGGAGTGTAAAAAAGCGTTGTTTTTGGACGGCAATGAAGAAATGACTATATTTTGCGGTTTCTCCTGCTCAGAAAGACTTAGAAAGTTGATAATTGTGGGCAATGTTAGAAATGTCAGGAGAAACAAGAATTATGTAAAAGGATTGATGTAAGTCATTGTTTCCAAGAGAAATGGAGACAGGAGTGTAAAAAAGCGTTGTTTTTGGACTGCAATGAAGAAATGACTATGTTCTACGATTTCTCCTGCTCAAAAAGACTTAGAAAGTTGATAATTGTGGGCAATGTTAGAAATGTCAGGAGAAACAAGAATTATGTAAAAGTATTGATGTAAGTCATTGTTTCCAAGAGAAAGGGAGACAGGAGTGTAAAAAAGTGTTGTTTTTGGACGGCAATAAAGAAATGACTATGTTTTGCGATTTCTCCTGCTCAGAAAGACTTAGAAAGTTGATAATTGTTGGCAATGTTAGAAATGTCATGAGAAACAAGAATTATGTAAAAGGATTGATGTAAGTCATTGTTTCCAGGAGAAAGGGAGACAGGAGTGTAAAAAAGCGTTGTTTTTGGACGGCAATGAAGAAATGACTATATTTTGCGGTTTCTCCTGCTCAGAAAGACTTAGAAAGTTGATAATTGTGGGCAATGTTAGAAATGTCAGGAGAAACAAGAATTATGTAAAAGGATTGATGTAAGTCATTGTTTCCAAGAGAAATGGAGACAGGAGTGTAAAAAAGCGTTGTTTTTGGACTGCAATGAAGAAATGACTATGTTCTGCGATTTCTCCTGCTCAAAAAGACTTAGAAAGTTGATAATTGTGGGCAATGTTAGAAATGTCAGGAGAAACAAGAATTATGTAAAAGTATTGATGTAAGTCATTGTTTCCAAGAGAAAGGGAGACAGGAGTGTAAAAAAGCGTTGTTTTTGGACGGCAATGAAGAAATGACTATATTTTGCGGTTTCTCCTGCTCAGAAAGACTTAGAAAGTTGATAATTGTGGGCAATGTTAGAAATGTCAGGAGAAACAAGAATTATGTAAAAGGATTGATGTAAGTCATTGTTTCCAAGAGAAATGGAGACAGGAGTGTAAAAAAGCGTTGTTTTTGGACTGCAATGAAGAAATGACTATGTTCTGCGATTTCTCCTGCTCAAAAAGACTTAGGAAGTTGATAATTGTGGGCAATGTTAGAAATGTCAGGAGAAACAAGAATTATGTAAAAGGATTGATGTAAGTCATTGTTTCCAAGAGAAAGGGAGAATGGAGTGTAAAAAAGCATTGTTTTTGGACGGCAATGAATAAATGACTGTTTTGCGATTTCTCTTGCTCAGAAAGACTTAGAAAGTTGATAATTGTGGGCAATGTTAGAAATGTCAGGAGAAACAAGAATTATGTAAAAGTATTGATGTAAGTCATTGTTTCCAAGAGAAAGGGAGACAGGAGTGTAAAAAAGTGTTGTTTTTGGACGGCAATGAAGAAATGACTATGTTTTGCGATTTCTCCTGCTCAGAAAGACTTAGAAAGTTGATAATTGTGGGCAATGTTAGAAATGTCATGAGAAACAAGAATTATGTAAAAGGATTGATGTAAGTCATTGTTTCCAGGAGAAAGGGAGACAGGAGTGTAAAAAAGCGTTGTTTTTGGACGGCAATGAAGAAATGACTATATTTTGCGGTTTCTCCTGCTCAGAAAGACTTAGAAAGTTGATAATTGTGGGCAATGTTAGAAATGTCAGGAGAAACAAGAATTATGTAAAAGGATTGATGTAAGTCATTGTTTCCAAGAGAAAGGGAGACTGGAGTGTAAAAAAGCGTTGTTTTTGGACTGCAATGAAGAAATGACTATGTTTTGCGATTTCTCCTGCTCAGAAAGACTTAGAAAGTTGATAATTGTGGACAATGTTAGAAATGTCATGAGAAACAAGAATTATGTAAAAGGATTGATGTAAATCATTGTTTCCAAGAGAAAGGGAGACTGGAGTGTAAAAAAGCGTTGTTTTTGGACGGCAATGAAGAAATGACTATGTTTTGCGATTTCTCCTGCTCAGAAAGACTTAGAAAGTTGATATTTGTGGGCAATGTTAGAAATGTCAGGAGAAACAAGAATTATGTAAAAGGATTGATGTAAGTCATTGTTTCCAAGAGAAAGGGAGACTGGAGTGTAAAAAAGCATTGTTTTTGGACGGCAATGAATAAATGACTGTTTTGCGATTTCTCTTGCTCAGAAAGACTTAGAAAGTTGATAATTGTGGGCAATGTTAGAAATGTCATGAGAAACAAGAATTATGTAAAAGGATTGATGTAAGTCATTGTTTCCAGAAGAAAGGGAGACAGGAGTGTAAAAAAGCGTTGTTTTTGGACGGCAATGAAGAAATGACTATATTTTGCGGTTTCTCCTGCTCAGAAAGACTTAGAAAGTTGATAATTGTGGGCAATGTTAGAAATGTCAGGAGAAACAAGAATTATGTAAAAGGATTGATGTAAGTCATTGTTTCCAAGAGAAATGGAGACAGGAGTGTAAAAAAGCGTTGTTTTTGGACTGCAATGAAGAAATGACTATGTTCTACGATTTCTCCTGCTCAAAAAGACTTAGAAAGTTGATAATTGTGGGCAATGTTAGAAATGTCAGGAGAAACAAGAATTATGTAAAAGTATTGATGTAAGTCATTGTTTCCAAGAGAAAGGGAGACAGGAGTGTAAAAAAGTGTTGTTTTTGGACGGCAATAAAGAAATGACTATGTTTTGCGATTTCTCCTGCTCAGAAAGACTTAGAAAGTTGATAATTGTTGGCAATGTTAGAAATGTCATGAGAAACAAGAATTATGTAAAAGGATTGATGTAGGTCATTGTTTCCAGGAGAAAGGGAGACAGGAGTGTAAAAAAGCGTTGTTTTTGGACGGCAATGAAGAAATGACTATATTTTGCGGTTTCTCCTGCTCAGAAAGACTTAGAAAGTTGATAATTGTGGGCAATGTTAGAAATGTCAGGAGAAACAAGAATTATGTAAAAGGATTGATGTAAGTCATTGTTTCCAAGAGAAATGGAGACAGGAGTGTAAAAAAGCGTTGTTTTTGGACTGCAATGAAGAAATGACTATGTTCTGCGATTTCTCCTGCTCAAAAAGACTTAGAAAGTTGATAATTGTGGGCAATGTTAGAAATGTCAGGAGAAACAAGAATTATGTAAAAGTATTGATGTAAGTCATTGTTTCCAAGAGAAAGGGAGACAGGAGTGTAAAAAAGCGTTGTTTTTGGACGGCAATGAAGAAATGACTATATTTTGCGGTTTCTCCTGCTCAGAAAGACTTAGAAAGTTGATAATTGTGGGCAATGTTAGAAATGTCAGGAGAAACAAGAATTATGTAAAAGGATTGATGTAAGTCATTGTTTCCAAGAGAAATGGAGACAGGAGTGTAAAAAAGCGTTGTTTTTGGACTGCAATGAAGAAATGACTATGTTCTGCGATTTCTCCTGCTCAAAAAGACTTAGGAAGTTGATAATTGTGTTCAATGTTAGAAATGTCAGGAGAAACAAGAATTATGTAAAAGGATTGATGTAAGTCATTGTTTCCAAGAGAAAGGGAGAATGGAGTGTAAAAAAGCATTGTTTTTGGACGGCAATGAATAAATGACTGTTTTGCGATTTCTCTTGCTCAGAAAGACTTAGAAAGTTGATAATTGTGGGCAATGTTAGAAATGTCAGGAGAAACAAGAATTATGTAAAAGTATTGATGTAAGTCATTGTTTCCAAGAGAAAGGGAGACAGGAGTGTAAAAAAGTGTTGTTTTTGGACGGCAATGAAGAAATGACTATGTTTTGCGATTTCTCCTGCTCAGAAAGACTTAGAAAGTTGATAATTGTGGGCAATGTTAGAAATGTCATGAGAAACAAGAATTATGTAAAAGGATTGATGTAAGTCATTGTTTCCAAGAGAAAGGGAGACTGGAGTGTAAAAAAGCGTTGTTTTTGGACTGCAATGAAGAAATGACTATGTTTTGCGATTTCTCCTGCTCAGAAGGACTTAGAAAGTTGATAATTGTGGACAATGTTAGAAATGTCAGGAGAAACAAGAATTATGTAAAAGTATTGATGTAAGTCATTGTTTCCAAGAGAAAGGGAGACAGGAGTGTAAAAAAGCGTTGTTTTTGGACGGCAATGAAGAAATGACTATGTTTTGCGATTTCTCCTGCTCAGAAAGACTTAGAAAGTTGATATTTGTGGGCAATGTTAGAAATGTCAGGAGAAACAAGAATTATGTAAAAGGATTGATGTAAGTCATTGTTTCCAAGAGAAAGGGAGACTGGAGTGTAAAAAAGCATTGTTTTTGGACGGCAATGAAGAAATGACTATGTTCTGCGATTTCTCCTGCTCAAAAAGACTTAGGAAGTTGATAATTGTGGGCAATGTTAGAAATGTCAGGAGAAACAAGAATTATGTAAAAGGATTGATGTAAGTCATTGTTTCCAAGAGAAAGGGAGACTGGAGTGTAAAAAAGCATTGTTTTTGGACGGCAATGAATAAATGACTGTTTTGCGATTTCTCCTGCTCAGAAAGACTTAGAAAGTTGATAATTGTGGGCAATGTTAGAAATATCAGGAGAAACAAGAATTATGTAAAAGGATTGATGTAAGTCATTGTTTCCAGGAGAAAGGGAGACAGGAGTGTAAAAAAGCGTTGTTTTTGGACGGCAATGAAGAAATGACTATATTTTGCGGTTTCTCCTGCTCAGAAAGACTTAGAAAGTTGATAATTGTGGGCAATGTTAGAAATGTCATGAGAAACAAGAATTATGTAAAAGGATTGATGTAAGTCATTGTTTCCAAGAGAAAGGGAGACTGGAGTGTAAAAAAGCGTTGTTTTTGGACTGCAATGAAGAAATGACTATGTTTTGCGATTTCTCCTGCTCAGAAAGACTTAGAAAGTTGATATTTGTGGGCAATGTTAGAAATGTCAGGAGAAACAAGAATTATGTAAAAGGGTTGATGTAAGTCATTGTTTCCAAGAGAAAGGGAGACTGGAGTGTAAAAAAGCGTTGTTTTTAGACTGCAATGAAGAAATGACTATATTTTGCGATTTCTCCTGCTCAGAAAGACTTAGAAAGTTGATAATTGTGGGTAATGTTAGAAATGTCATGAGAAACAAGAATTATGTAAAAGGATTGATGTAAGTCATTGTTTCCAGGAGAAAGGGAGACAGAAGTGTAAAAAAGCGTTGTTTTTGGACGGCAATGAAGAAATGACTATATTTTGCGGTTTCTCCTGCTCAGAAAGACTTAGAAAGTTGATAATTGTGGGCAATGTTAGAAATGTCAGGAGAAACAAGAATTATGTAAAAGGATTGATGTAAGTCATTGTTTCCAAGAGAAAGGGAGACTGGAGTGTAAAAAAGCGTTGTTTTTGGACTGCAATGAAGAAATGACTATGTTTTGCGATTTCTCCTGCTCAGAAGGACTTAGAAAGTTGATAATTGTGGACAATGTTAGAAATGTCAGGAGAAACAAGAATTATGTAAAAGTATTGATGTAAGTCATTGTTTCCAAGAGAAAGGGAGACAGGAGTGTAAAAAAGCGTTGTTTTTGGACGGCAATGAAGAAATGACTATGTTTTGCGATTTCTCCTGCTCAGAAAGACTTAGAAAGTTGATATTTGTGGGCAATGTTAGAAATGTCAGGAGAAACAAGAATTATGTAAAAGGATTGATGTAAGTCATTGTTTCCAAGAGAAAGGGAGACTGGAGTGTAAAAAAGCATTGTTTTTGGACGGCAATGAAGAAATGACTATGTTCTGCGATTTCTCCTGCTCAAAAAGACTTAGGAAGTTGATAATTGTGGGCAATGTTAGAAATGTCAGGAGAAACAAGAATTATGTAAAAGGATTGATGTAAGTCATTGTTTCCAAGAGAAAGGGAGACTGGAGTGTAAAAAAGCATTGTTTTTGGACGGCAATGAATAAATGACTGTTTTGCGATTTCTCCTGCTCAGAAAGACTTAGAAAGTTGATAATTGTGGGCAATGTTAGAAATGTCAGGAGAAACAAGAATTATGTAAAAGGATTGATGTAAGTCATTGTTTCCAGGAGAAAGGGAGACAGGAGTGTAAAAAAGCGTTGTTTTTGGACGGCAATGAAGAAATGACTATATTTTGCGGTTTCTCCTGCTCAGAAAGACTTAGAAAGTTGATAATTGTGGGCAATGTTAGAAATGTCATGAGAAACAAGAATTATGTAAAAGGATTGATGTAAGTCATTGTTTCCAAGAGAAAGGGAGACTGGAGTGTAAAAAAGCGTTGTTTTTGGACTGCAATGAAGAAATGACTATGTTTTGCGATTTCTCCTGCTCAGAAAGACTTAGAAAGTTGATATTTGTGGGCAATGTTAGAAATGTCAGGAGAAACAAGAATTATGTAAAAGGATTGATGTAAGTCATTGTTTCCAAGAGAAAGGGAGACTGGAGTGTAAAAAAGCGTTGTTTTTAGACTGCAATGAAGAAATGACTATATTTTGCGATTTCTCCTGCTCAGAAAGACTTAGAAAGTTGATAATTGTGGGTAATGTTAGAAATGTCATGAGAAACAAGAATTATGTAAAAGGATTGATATAAGTCATTGTTTCCAGGAGAAAGGGAGACAGAAGTGTAAAAAAGCGTTGTTTTTGGACGGCAATGAAGAAATGACTATATTTTGCGGTTTCTCCTGCTCAGAAAGACTTAGAAAGTTGATAATTGTGGGCAATGTTAGAAATGTCAGGAGAAACAAGAATTATGTAAAAGGATTGATGTAAGTCATTGTTTCCAAGAGAAAGGGAGACAGGAGTGTAAAAAAGCGTTGTTTTTGGACTGCAATGAAGAAATGACTATGTTTTGCGATTTCTCCTGCTCAGAAAGACTTAGAAAGTTGATATTTGTGGACAATGTTAGAAATGTCATGAGAAACAAGAATTATGTAAAAGGATTGATGTAAGTCATTGTTTCCAAGAGAAAGGGAGACTGGAGTGTAAAAAAGCGTTGTTTTTGGACTGCAATGAAGAAATGACTGTTTTGCAATTTCTCTTGCTCAGAAAGACTTAGAAAGTTGATAATTGTGGGCAATGTTAGAAATGTAATGAGAAACAAGAATTATGTAGAAGTATTGATGTAAGTCATTGTTTCCAGGAGAAAGGGAGACAGGAGTGTAAAAAAGCGTTGTTTTTGGACGGCAATGAAGAAATGACTATATTTTGCGATTTCTCCTGCTCAGAAAGACTTAGAAAGTTGATATTTGTGGGCAATGTTAGAAATGTCATGAGAAACAAGAATTATGTAAAAGGATTGATGTAAGTCATTGTTTCCAAGAGAAAGGGAGACTGGAGTGTAAAAAAGCGTTGTTTTTGGACTGCAATGAAGAAATGACTATATTTTGCGATTTCTCCTGCTCAGAAAGACTTAGAAAGTTGATATTTGTGGGCAATGTTAGAAATGTCAGGAGAAACAAGAATTATGTAAAAGGATTGATGTAAGTCATTGTTGCCAAGAGAAAGGGAGACTGGAGTGTAAAAAAGCGTTGTTTTTGGACTGCAATGAAGAAATGACTATGTTTTGCGATTTCTCCTGCTCAGAAAGACTTAGAAAGTTAATAATTGTGGGCAATGTTAGAAATGTCATGAGAAACAAGAATTATGTAAAAGGATTGATGTCAGTCATTGTTTCCAAGAGAAAGGGAGACTGGAGTGTAAAAAAAGCGTTGTTTTTGGACTGCAATGAAGAAATGACTATGTTTTGCGATTTCTCCTGCTCAGAAAGACTTAGAAAGTTGATATTTGTGGGCAATGTTAGAAATGTCAGGAGAAACAAGAATTATGTAAAAGAATTGATGTAAGTCATTGTTTCCAAGAGAAAGGGAGACTGGAGTGTAAAAAAGCATTGTTTTTGGACGGCAATGAATAAATGACTGTTTTGCGATTTCTCTTGCTCAGAAAGACTTAGAAAGTTGATAATTGTGGGCAATGTTAGAAATGTCATGAGAAACAAGAATTATGTAAAAGGATTGATGTAAGTCATTGTTTCCAGGAGAAAGGGAGACAGGAGTGTAAAAAAGCGTTGTTTTTGGACGGCAATGAAGAAATGACTATAATTTGCGATTTCTCCTGCTCAGAAAGACTTAGAAAGTTGATATTTGTGGGCAATGTTAGAAATGTCAAGAGAAACAAGAATTATGTAAAAGGATTGATGTAAGTCATTGTTTCCAAGAGAAAGGGAGACTGGAGTGTAAAAAAGCGTTGTTTTTGGACGGCAATGAAGAAATGACTATAATTTGCGATTTCTCCTGCTCAGAAAGACTTAGAAAGTTGATATTTGTGGGCAATGTTAGAAATGTCAAGAGAAACAAGAATTATGTAAAAGGATTGATGTAAGTCATTGTTTCCAAGAGAAAGGGAGACTGGAGTGTAAAAAAGCGTTGTTTTTGGACTGCAATGAAGAAATGACTATGTTTTGCGATTTCTCCTGCTCAGAAAGACTTAGAAAGTTGATATTTGTGGACAATGTTAGAAATGTCATGAGAAACAAGAATTATGTAAAAGGATTGATGTAAGTCATTGTTTCCAAGAGAAAGGGAGACTGGAGTGTAAAAAAGCGTTGTTTTTGGACTGCAATGAAGAAATGACTATGTTTTGCGATTTCTCCTGCTCAGAAAGACTTAGAAAGTTGATATTTGTGGGCAATGTTAGAAATGTCAGGAGAAACAAGAATTATGTAAAAGTATTGATGTAAGTCATTGTTTCCAAGAGAAAGGGAGACTGGAGTGTAAAAAAGCATTGTTTTTGGACGGCAATGAATAAATGACTGTTTTGCGATTTCTCTTGCTCAGAAAGACTTAGAAAGTTGATAATTGTGGGCAATGTTAGAAATGTCATGAGAAACAAGAATTATGTAAAAGGATTGATGTAAGTCATTGTTTCCAGGAGAAAGGGAGACAGGAGTGTAAAAAAGCGTTGTTTTTGGACGGCAATGAAGAAATGACTATATTTTGCGATTTCTCCTGCTCAGAAAGACTTAGAAAGTTGATATTTGTGGGCAATGTTAGAAATGTCATGAGAAACAAGAATTATGTAAAAGGATTGATGTAAGTCATTGTTTCCAAGAGAAAGGGAGACTGGAGTGTAAAAAAGCATTGTTTTTGGACGGCAATGAATAAATGACTGTTTTGCGATTTCTCTTGCTCAGAAAGACTTAGAAAGTTGATAATTGTGGGCAATGTTAGAAATGTCATGAGAAACAAGAATTATGTAAAAGGATTGATGTAAGTCATTGTTTCCAGGAGAAAGGGAGACAGGAGTGTAAAAAAGCGTTGTTTTTGGACGGCAATGAAGAAATGACTATATTTTGCGATTTCTCCTGCTCAGAAAGACTTAGAAAGTTGATATTTGTGGGCAATGTTAGAAATGTCATGAGAAACAAGAATTATGTAAAAGGATTGATGTAAGTCATTGTTTCCAAGAGAAAGGGAGACTGGAGTGTAAAAAAGCGTTGTTTTTGGACTGCAATGAAGAAATGACTATGTTTTGCGATTTCTCCTGCTCAGAAAGACTTAGAAAGTTGATATTTGTGGACAATGTTAGAAATGTCATGAGAAACAAGAATTATGTAAAAGGATTGATGTAAGTCATTGTTTCCAAGAGAAAGGGAGACTGGAGTGTAAAAAAGCGTTGTTTTTGGACTGCAATGAAGAAATGACTGTTTTGCAATTTCTCTTGCTCAGAAAGACTTAGAAAGTTAATAATTGTGGGCAATGTTAGAAATGTAATGAGAAACAAGAATTATGTAGAAGTATTGATGTAAGTCATTGTTTCCAGGAGAAAGGGAGACAGGAGTGTAAAAAAGCGTTGTTTTTGGACGGCAATGAAGAAATGACTATATTTTGCGATTTCTCCTGCTCAGAAAGACTTAGAAAGTTGATATTTGTGGGCAATGTTAGAAATGTCATGAGAAACAAGAATTATGTAAAAGGATTGATGTAAGTCATTGTTTCCAAGAGAAAGGGAGACTGGAGTGTAAAAAAGCGTTGTTTTTGGACTGCAATGAAGAAATGACTGTTTTGCAATTTCTCTTGCTCAGAAAGACTTAGAAAGTTGATAATTGTGGGCAATGTTAGAAATGTAATGAGAAACAAGAATTATGTAGAAGTATTGATGTAAGTCATTGTTTCCAGGAGAAAGGGAGACAGGAGTGTAAAAAAGCGTTGTTTTTGGACGGCAATGAAGAAATGACTATATTTTGCGATTTCTCCTGCTCAGAAAGACTTAGAAAGTTGATATTTGTGGGCAATGTTAGAAATGTCATGAGAAACAAGAATTATGTAAAAGGATTGATGTAAGTCATTGTTTCCAAGAGAAAGGGAGACTGGAGTTTAAAAAAGCGTTGTTTTTGGACTGCAATGAAGAAATGACTATATTTTGCGATTTCTCCTGCTCAGAAAGACTTAGAAAGTTGATATTTGTGGGCAATGTTAGAAATGTCATGAGAAACAAGAATTATGTAAAAGGATTGATGTCAGTCATTGTTTCCAAGAGAAAGGGAGACTGGAGTGTAAAAAAAGCGTTGTTTTTGGACTGCAATGAAGAAATGACTATGTTTTGCGATTTCTCCTGCTCAGAAAGACTTAGAAAGTTGATATTTGTGGGCAATGTTAGAAATGTCAGGAGAAACAAGAATTATGTAAAAGAATTGATGTAAGTCATTGTTTCCAAGAGAAAGGGAGACTGGAGTGTAAAAAAGCATTGTTTTTGGACGGCAATGAATAAATGACTGTTTTGCGATTTCTCTTGCTCAGAAAGACTTAGAAAGTTGATAATTGTGGGCAATGTTAGAAATGTCATGAGAAACAAGAATTATGTAAAAGGATTGATGTAAGTCATTGTTTCCAGGAGAAAGGGAGACAGGAGTGTAAAAAAGCGTTGTTTTTGGACGGCAATGAAGAAATTACTATATTTTGCGGTTTCTCCTGCTCAGAAAGACTTAGAAAGTTGATAATTGTGGGCAATGTTAGAAATGTCAGGAGAAACAAGAATTATGTAAAAGTATTGATGTAAGTCATTGTTTCCAAGAGAAAGGGAGACAGGAGTGTAAAAAAGCGTTGTTTTTGGACGGCAATGAAGAAATGACTATGTTTTGCGATTTCTCCTGCTCAGAAAGACTAAGAAAGTTGATAATTGTGGGCAATGTTAGAAATGTCATGAGAAACAAGAATTATGTAAAAGGATTGATGTAAGTCATTGTTTCCAGGAGAAAGGGAGACAGGAGTGTAAAAAAGCGTTGTTTTTGGACGGCAATGAAGAAATGACTATATTTTGCGGTTTCTCCTGCTCAGAAAGACTTAGAAAGTTGATAATTGTGGGCAATGTTAGAAATGTCAGGAGAAAGAAGAATTATGTAAAAGGATTGATGTAAGTCATTGTTTCCAAGAGAAATGGAGACAGGAGTGTAAAAAAGCGTTGTTTTTGGACTGCAATGAAGAAATGACTATGTTCTGCGATTTCTCCTGCTCAAAAAGACTTAGAAAGTTGATAATTGTGGGCAATGTTAGAAATGTCAGGAGAAACAAGAATTATGTAAAAGTATTGATGTAAGTCATTGTTTCCAAGAGAAAGGGGGACAGGAGTGTAAAAAAGCGTTATTTTTGGACGGCAATGAAGAAATTACTATGTTTTGCGATTTCTCCTGCTCAGAAAGACTTAGAAAGTTGATAATTGTGGACAATGTTAGAAATGTCATGAGAAACAAGAATTATGTAAAAGGATTGATGTAAGTCATTGTTTCCAAGAGAAAGGGAGACTGGAGTGTAAAAAGGCGTTGTTTTTGGACTGCAATGAAGAAATGACTATGTTTTGCGATTTCTCCTGCTCAGAAAGACTTAGAAAGTTGATATTTGTGGACAATGTTAGAAATGTCATGAGAAACAAGAATTATGTAAAAGGATTGATGTAAGTCATTGTTTCCAAGAGAAAGGGAGACTGGAGTGTAAAAAAGCGTTGTTTTTGGACTGCAATGAAGAAATGACTATGTTTTGCGATTTCTCCTGCTCAGAAAGACTTAGAAAGTTGATATTTGTGGGCAATGTTAGAAATGTCAGGAGAAACAAGAATTATGTAAAAGTATTGATGTAAGTCATTGTTTCCAAGAGAAAGGGAGACTGGAGTGTAAAAAAGCATTGTTTTTGGACGGCAATGAATAAATGACTGTTTTGCGATTTCTCTTGCTCAGAAAGACTTAGAAAGTTGATAATTGTGGGCAATGTTAGAAATGTCATGAGAAACAAGAATTATGTAAAATTATTGATGTAAGTCATTGTTTCCAGGAGAAAGGGAGACAGGAGTGTAAAAAAGCGTTGTTTTTGGACGGCAATGAAGAAATGACTATATTTTGCGATTTCTCCTGCTCAGAAAGACTTAGAAAGTTGATATTTGTGGGCAATGTTAGAAATGTCAGGAGAAACAAGAATTATGTAAAAGGATTGATGTAAGTCATTGTTTCCAAGAGAAATGGAGACAGGAGTGTAAAAAAGCGTTTTTTTGGACTGCAATGAAGAAATGACTATGTTCTGCGATTTCTCCTGCTCAAAAAGACTTAGAAAGTTGATAATTGTGGGCAATGTTAGAAATGTCAGGAGAAACAAGAATTATGTAAAAGTATTGATGTAAGTCATTGTTTCCAAGAGAAAGGGGGACAGGAGTGTAAAAAAGCGTTATTTTTGGACGGCAATGAAGAAATGACTATGTTTTGCGATTTCTCCTGCTCAGAAAGACTTAGAAAGTTGATAATTGTGGACAATGTTAGACATGTCATGAGAAACAAGAATTATGTAAAAGGATTGATGTAAGTCATTGTTTCCAAGAGAAAGGGAGACTGGAGTGTAAAAAAGCGTTGTTTTTGGACTGCAATGAAGAAATGACTATGTTTTGCGATTTCTCCTGCTCAGAAAGACTTAGAAAGTTGATATTTGTGGACAATGTTAGAAATGTCATGAGAAACAAGAATTATGTAAAAGGATTGATGTAAGTCATTGTTTCCAAGAGAAAGGGAGACTGGAGTGTAAAAAAGCGTTGTTTTTGGACTGCAATGAAGAAATGACTATGTTTTGCGATTTCTCCTGCTCAGTAAGACTTAGAAAGTTGATATTTGTGGGCAATGTTAGAAATGTCAGGAGAAACAAGAATTATGTAAAAGTATTGATGTAAGTCATTGTTTCCAAGAGAAAGGGAGACTGGAGTGTAAAAAAGCATTGTTTTTGGACGGCAATGAATAAATGACTGTTTTGCGTTTTCTCTTGCTCAGAAAAACTTAGAAAGTTGATAATTGTGGGCAATGTTAGAAATGTCATGAGAAACAAGAATTATGTAAAATTATTGATGTAAGTCATTGTTTCCAGGAGAAAGGGAGACAGGAGTGTAAAAAAGCGTTGTTTTTGGACGGCAATGAAGAAATGACTATATTTTGCGATTTCTCCTGCTCAGAAAGACTTAGAAAGTTGATATTTGTGGGCAATGTTAGAAATGTCAGGAGAAACAAGAATTATGTAAAAGGATTGATGTAAGTCATTGTTTCCAAGAGAAATGGAGACAGGAGTGTAAAAAAGCGTTGTTTTTGGACTGCAATGAAGAAATGACTATGTTCTGCGATTTCTCCTGCTCAAAAAGACTTAGAAAGTTGATAATTGTGGGCAATGTTAGAAATGTCAGGAGAAACAAGAATTATGTAAAAGTATTGATGTAAGTCATTGTTTCCAAGAGAAAGGGGGACAGGAGTGTAAAAAAGCGTTATTTTTGGACGGCAATGAAGAAATGACTATGTTTTGCGATTTCTCCTGCTCAGAAAGACTTAGAAAGTTGATAATTGTGGACAATGTTAGAAATGTCATGAGAAACAAGAATTATGTAAAAGGATTGATGTAAGTCATTGTTTCCAAGAGAAAGGGAGACTGGAGTGTAAAAAAGCGTTGTTTTTGGACTGCAATGAAGAAATGACTATGTTTTGCGATTTCTCCTGCTCAGAAAGACTTAGAAAGTTGATATTTGTGGACAATGTTAGAAATGTCATGAGAAACAAGAATTATGTAAAAGGATTGATGTAAGTCATTGTTTCCAAGAGAAAGGGAGACTGGAGTGTAAAAAAGCGTTGTTTTTGGACTGCAATGAAGAAATGACTATGTTTTGCGATTTCTCCTGCTCAGAAAGACTTAGAAAGTTGATATTTGTGGGCAATGTTAGAAATGTCAGGAGAAACAAGAATTATGTAAAAGTATTGATGTAAGTCATTGTTTCCAAGAGAAAGGGAGACTGGAGTGTAAAAAAGCATTGTTTTTGGACGGCAATGAATAAATGACTGTTTTGCGATTTCTCTTGCTCACAAAGACTTAGAAAGTTGATAATTGTGGGCAATGTTAGAAATGTCATGAGAAACAAGAATTATGTAAAATTATTGATGTAAGTCATTGTTTCCAGGAGAAAGGGAGACAGGAGTGTAAAAAAGCGTTGTTTTTGGACGGCAATGAAGAAATGACTATATTTTGCGATTTCTCCTGCTCAGAAAGACTTAGAAAGTTGATATTTGTGGGCAATGTTAGAAATGTCAGGAGAAACAAGAATTATGTAAAAGGATTGATGTAAGTCATTGTTTCCAGGAGAAAGGGAGACAGGAGTGTAAAAAAGCGTTGTTTTTGGACGGCAATGAAGAAATGACTATATTTTGCGATTTCTCCTGCTCAGAAAGACTTAGAAAGTTGATAATTGTGGGCAATGTTAGAAATGTCAGGAGAAACAAGAATTATGTAAAAGGATTGATGTAAGTCATTGTTTCCAAGAGAAAGGGAGACTGGAGTGTAAAAAAGCGTTGTTTTTGGACTGCAATGAAGAAATGACTATATTTTGCGATTTCTCCTGCTCAGAAAGACTTAGAAAGTTGATAATTGTGGACAATGTTAGAAATGTCATGAGAAACAAAAATTATGTAAAAGGATTGATGTAAGTCATTGTTTCCAAGAGAAAGGGAGACTGGAGTGTAAAAAAGCGTTGTTTTTGGACTGCAATGAAGAAATGACTATGTTTTGCGATTTCTCCTGCTCAGAAAGACTTAGAAAGTTGATATTTGTGGGCAATGTTAGAAATGTCAGGAGAAACAAGAATTATGTAAAAGGATTGATGTAAGTCATTGTTTCCAAGAGAAAGGGAGACAGGAGTGTAAAAAAGCGTTGTTTTTGGACGGCAATGAAGAAATGACTATGTTTTGCGATTTCTCCTGCTCAGAAAGACTTAGAAAGTTGATAATTGTGGACAATGTTAGAAATGTCATGAGAAACAAGAATTATGTAAAAGGATTAATGTAAGTCATTGTTTCCAAGAGAAAGGGAGACAGGAGTGTAAAAAAGCGTTGTTTTTGGACGGCAATGAAGAAATTACTCTGTTTTGCGATTTCTCCTGCTCAGAAAGACTTAGAAAGTTGATAATTGTGGGCAATGGTAGAAATGTCATGAGAAATAAGAATTATGTAAAAGGATTGATGTAAGTCATTGTTGCCAAGAGAAAGGGAGACTGGAGTGAAAAAAAGCATTGTTTTTGGACTGCAATGAAGAAATGACTATGTTTTGCGATTTCTCCTGCTCAGAAAGACTTAGAAAGTTAATAATTGTGGGCAATGTTAGAAATGTCATGAGAAACAAGAATTATGTAAAAGGATTGATGTAAGTCATTGTTTCCAGGAGAAAGGGAGACAGGAGTGTAAAAAAGCGTTGTTTTTGGACGGCAATGAAGAAATGACTATATTTTGCGATTTCTCCTGCTCAGAAAAACTTAGAAAGTTGATAATTGTGGGCAATGTTAGAAATGTCAGGAGAAACAAGAATTATGTAAAAGGATTGATGTAAGTCATTGTTTCCAAGAGAAAGGGAGACTGGAGTGTAAAAAAGCGTTGTTTTTGGACTGCAATGAAGAAATGACTATGTTTTGCGATTTCTCCTGCTCAGAAAGACTTAGAAAGTTGATAATTGTGGACAATGTTAGAAATGTCATGAGAAACAAGAATTATGTAAAAGGATTGATGTAAGTCATTGTTTCCAAGAGAAAGGGAGACTGGAGTGTAAAAAAGCGTTGTTTTTGGACTGCAATGAAGAAATGACTATGTTTTGCGATTTCTCCTGCTCAGAAAGACTTAGAAAGTTGATATTTGTGGACAATGTTAGAAATGTCATGAGAAAAAAGAATTATGTAAAAGGATTGATGTAAGTCATTGTTCCAAGAGAAAGGGAGACTGGAGTGTAAAAAAGCGTTGTTTTGGACTGCAATGAAGAAATGACTATGTTTTGCGATTTCTCCTGCTCAGAAAGACTTAGAAAGTTGATATTTGTGGGCAATGTTAGAAATGTCAGGAGAAACAAGAATTATGTAAAAGTATTGATGTAAGTCATTGTTTCCAAGAGAAAGGGAGACTGGAGTGTAAAAAAGCATTGTTTTTGGACGGCAATGAATAAATGACTGTTTTGCGATTTCTCTTGCTCACAAAGACTTAGAAAGTTGATAATTGTGGGCAATGTTAGAAATGTCATGAGAAACAAGAATTATGTAAAATTATTGATGTAAGTCATTGTTTCCAGGAGAAAGGGAGACAGGAGTGTAAAAAAGCGTTGTTTTTGGACGGCAATGAAGAAATGACTATATTTTGCGATTTCTCCTGCTCAGAAAGACTTAGAAAGTTGATATTTGTGGGCAATGTTAGAAATGTCAGGAGAAACAAGAATTATGTAAAAGGATTGATGTAAGTCATTGTTTCCAGGAGAAAGGGAGACAGGAGTGTAAAAAAGCGTTGTTTTTGGACGGCAATGAAGAAATGACTATATTTTGCGATTTCTCCTGCTCAGAAAGACTTAGAAAGTTGATAATTGTGGGCAATGTTAGAAATGTCAGGAGAAACAAGAATTATGTAAAAGGATTGATGTAAGTCATTGTTTCCAAGAGAAAGGGAGACTGAGTGTAAAAAAGCGTTGTTTTTGGACTGCAATGAAGAAATGACTATATTTTGCGATTTCTCCTGCTCAGAAGACTTAGAAAGTTGATAATTGTGGACAATGTTAGAAATGTCATGAGAAACAAAAATTATGTAAAAGGATTGATGTAAGTCATTGTTTCCAAGAGAAAGGGAGACTGGAGTGTAAAAAAGCGTTGTTTTTGGACTGCAATGAAGAAATGACTATGTTTTGCGATTTCTCCTGCTCAGAAAGACTTAGAAAGTTGATATTTGTGGGCAATGTTAGAAATGTCAGGAGAAACAAGAATTATGTAAAAGGATTGATGTAAGTCATTGTTTCCAAGAGAAAGGGAGACAGGAGTGTAAAAAAGCGTTGTTTTTGGACGGCAATGAAGAAATGACTATGTTTTGCGATTTCTCCTGCTCAGAAAGACTTAGAAAGTTGATAATTGTGGACAATGTTAGAAATGTCATGAGAAACAAGAATTATGTAAAAGGATTGATGTAAGTCATTGTTTCCAAGAGAAAGGGAGACAGGAGTGTAAAAAAGCGTTGTTTTTGGACGGCAATGAAGAAATTACTCTGTTTTGCGATTTCTCCTGCTCAGAAAGACTTAGAAAGTTGATAATTGTGGGCAATGGTAGAAATGTCATGAGAAATAAGAATTATGTAAAAGGATTGATGTAAGTCATTGTTGCCAAGAGAAAGGGAGACTGGAGTGTAAAAAAAGCGTTGTTTTTGGACTGCAATGAAGAAATGACTATGTTTTGCGATTTCTCCCTGCTCAGAAAGACTTAGAAAGTTAATAATTGTGGGCAATGTTAGAAATGTCATGAGAAACAAGAATTATGTAAAAGGATTGATGTAAGTCATTGTTTCCAGGAGAAAGGGAGACAGGAGTGTAAAAAAGCGTTGTTTTTGGACGGCAATGAAGAAATGACTATATTTTGCGATTTCTCCTGCTCAGAAAGACTTAGAAAGTTGATAATTGTGGGCAATGTTAGAAATGTCAGGAGAAACAAGAATTATGTAAAAGGATTGATGTAAGTCATTGTTTCCAAGAGAAAGGGAGACTGGAGTGTAAAAAAGCATTGTTTTTGGACTGCAATGAAGAAATGACTATGTTTTGCGATTTCTCCTGCTCAGAAAGACTTAGAAAGTTGATAATTGTGGACAATGTTAGAAATGTCATGAGAACAAGAATTATGTAAAAGGATTGGTGTAAGTCATTGTTTCCAAGAGAAAGGGAGACTGGAGTGTAAAAAAGCGTTGTTTTTGGACTGCAATGAAGAAATGACTATGTTTTGCGATTTCTCCTGCTCAGAAAGACTTAGAAAGTTGATATTTGTGGGCAATGTTAGAAATGTCAGGAGAAACAAGAATTATGTAAAAGGATTGATGTAAGTCATTGTTTCCAAGAGAAAGGGAGACTGGAGTGTAAAAAGCATTGTTTTTGGACGGCAATGAATAAATGACTGTTTTGCGATTTCTCTTGCTCAGAAAGACTTAGAAAGTTGATAATTGTGGGCAATGTTAGAAATGTCATGAGAAACAAGAATTATGTAAAAGGATTGATGTAAGTCATTGTTTCCAGGAGAAGGGGAGACAGGAGTGTAAAAAAGCGTTGTTTTTAGACTGCAATGAAGAAATGACTATATTTTGCGATTTCTCCTGCTCAGAAAGACTTAGAAAGTTGATAATTGTGGGTAATGTTAGAAATGTCATGAGAAACAAGAATTATGTAAAAGATTGATGTAAGTCATTGTTTCCAGGAGAAAGGGAGACAGAAGTGTAAAAAAGCGTTGTTTTTGGACGGCAATGAAGAAATGACTATATTTTGCGGTTTCTCCTGCTCAGAAAGACTTAGAAAGTTGATAATTGTGGGCAATGTTAGAAATGTCAGGAGAAACAAGAATTATGTAAAAGGATTGATGTAAGTCATTGTTTCCAAGAGAAAGGAGACAGGAGTGTAAAAAAGCGTTGTTTTTGGACTGCAATGAAGAAATGACTATGTTTGCGATTTCTCCTGCTCAGAAAGACTTAGAAAGTTGATATTTGTGGACAATGTTAGAAATGTCATGAGAAACAAGAATTATGTAAAAGATTGATGTAAGTCATTGTTTCCAAGAGAAAGGGAGACTGGAGTGTAAAAAGCGTTGTTTTTGGACTGCAATGAAGAAATGACTATGTTTTTGCGATTTCTCCTGCTCAGAAAGACTTAGAAAGTTGATATTTGTGGGCAATGTTAGAAATGTCAGGAGAAACAAGAATTATGTAAAAGTATTGATGTAAGTCATTGTTTCCAAGAGAAAGGAGACTGGAGTGTAAAAAAGCATTGTTTTTGGACGGCAATGAATAAATGACTGTTTGCGATTTCTCTTGCTCAGAAAGACTTAGAAAGTTGATAATTGTGGGCAATGTTAGAAATATCATGAGAAACAAGAATTATGTAAAAGGATTGATGTAAGTCATTGTTTCCAGGAGAAAGGGAGACAGGAGTGTAAAAAAGCGTTGTTTTTGGACGGCAATGAAGAAATGACTATAATTTGCGATTTCTCCTGCTCAGAAAAACTTAGAAAGTTGATATTTGTGGGCAATGTTAGAAATGTCAAGAGAAACAAGAATTATGTAAAAGGATTGATGTAAGTCATTGTTTCCAAGAGAAAGGGAGACTGGAGTGTAAAAAAGCGTTGTTTTTGGACTGCAATGAAGAAATGACTATGTTTTGCGATTTCTCCTGCTCAGAAAGACTTAGAAAGTTGATATTTGTGGACAATGTTAGAAATGTCATGAGAAACAAGAATTATGTAAAAGGATTGATGTAAGTCATTGTTTCCAGGAGAAAGGGAGACAGGAGTGTAAAAAGCGTTGTTTTTTGGACGGCAATGAAGAAATGACTATATTTTGCGATTTCTCCTGCTCAGAAAGACTTAGAAAGTTGATATTTGTGGGCAATGTTAGAAATGTCAGGAGAAACAAGAATTATGTAAAAGGATTGATGTAAGTCATTGTTTCCAAGAGAAATGGAGACAGGAGTGTAAAAAAGCGTTTTTTTTTGACTGCAATGAAGAAATGACTATGTTCTGCGATTTCTCCTGCTCAAAAAGACTTAGAAAGTTGATAATTGTGGGCAATGTTAGAAATGTCATGAGAAACAAGAATTATATAAAAGAATTGATGTAAGTCATTGTTTCCAAGAGAAAGGGAGACAGGAGTGTAAAAAAGCGTTGTTTTTGGACGGCAATGAAGAAATGACTGTTTTGCGATTTCTCTGCTCAGAAAGACTTAGAAAGTTGATAATTGTGGGCAATGTTAGAAATGTCATGAGAAACAAGAATTATGTAAAAGATTGATGTAAGTCATTGTTTCCAGAGAAAGGAGACAGGAGTGTAAAAAAGCGTTGTTTTTGGACGGCAATGAAGAAATGACTGATTTTGCGATTTCTA